>NC_143145.1:52653682-52956077 GCF_059928025.1 Delphinapterus leucas
CACTGTTAGCAGGTGACATGATACTATACATAGATAATCCTAAAGATGCCACCAGAAAACTAATAGAGCTAATCAATGAATTTGGTAAAGTAGCAGGATACAAAATTAATGCACAGAAATCTCTTGTATTCCTGCACACTAACAATGAAAGAACAAAAAGAGAAATTAAGGAGCAATTCCATTCACTATTGCAACAAAAAGAATAAAATACCTAGGAATAAACCTACCTAAGAAGGTAAAAGACCTGTGCTCAGAAAACTATAAGACACTGATGAAAGAAATCAACGATGACACAAACAGATGGAGAGATATACCATGTTCTTGGATTGGAAGAATCAATATTGTGAAAATGACTATACTACCCAAAGCAATCTACAGATTCAATGCAAGCCCTATCAAATTACCAATGGCAGTTTTCAAAGAACTAGAACAATAAATCTTAAAATTTGTATGGAGACACAAAAGACCCCGAATAGCCAAAGCAATCTTGAGGGAAAAAACTGAGCTGGAGGAATCAGGCTGGCTGACTTCAGACTATACTACAAAGCTACAGTAATCAAGCAGTATGGTACTGGCACAAGAACATAAATATAGATCAGTGGAACAGGATAGAAAGCCAAGAGATAAACCCACGCACGTATGGTCAACTAATCTATGACAAAGGAGGCAAGGATATACAATGGAGAAAAGACAGTCTCTTCAATAAGTGGTGCTGGGATAACTGAACAGCAGCTACATGTAAAAGAATGAAATTAGAACACTCCCTAACACCGTACACAAAAATAAACTGAAAATGGTTAAAAGACCTAAATGTAAGACTGGATACTATAAAACCCTTAGAGGAAAACATAGGAAGAGCACTCTTTGACTAAATCACAGCAAGATCTTTTTTGTCCTACCTCGTAGAGTAATGGAAATTAAAACAAAAAATAAACAAATGGAACCTAATGAAATTTAAAAGCTTTTGCACAGCAAAGGAAACTGTAAAGAAGACGAAAAGACAACCCACAGAATGGGAGAAATATTTGCAAATGAATCAATGGACAAAGGATTATTCTCCAAAATATATAAACAACTCATGCAGATCAATATTAAAAAAAGAAACAACCCAATCCAAAAATGGGCAGAAGACCTAAATAGACATTTCTGCAAAGAAGACATACTGATGGCCAAGAGGCACATGAAAAGCTGCTCAACATCACTAATTATTAGAGAAATGCAGATCAAGACTACAATGAGGAATCACCACACGCCAGTCAGAATGGCCATCATAAAAAAATCTACAAACAATAAATGCTGGAGAGGGTGTGGAGAAAAGGGAACCCTTGTACACTGTTAATGGGAATGTAAGTGATACAGCCACTATGGAAAACAGTATGGAGATTCCTTAAAAAACTAAAAATAGAGCTATCATATGACCCAGCAATCCCACTACTGGGTGTTTACGTAGAGAAAACTATAATTCAAAAAGACACATGCACCCCAATGTTCCTGGCAGCACGGTTTATGATAGCCAGGTCACGGAAGCAACGTAAATGCCCATCAACAGATGAATGGATAAAGGAGATGTGGTACAATGGAATATTACTAGTCATAAAAAGCAACGAAATTGGGTCATTTGTAGGGTTGTGGATGGACCTAGAGACTGTCATACAGAGTGAAGTAAGCCAGAAAGAGAAAAACAAATATTGAATATTAACACATATATGTGGAATCTAGAAAATAGTACAGATGAACCAGTTTGCAAGGCAGAAATAGAGCCATATACGTAGAGAATAAATGTATGGACACCAAGGAGGGTGGGTGGGATGAATTGGGGGACTGGGATTGACATATATACACTAATATGTATAAAATAGATAAATAATTAAAACCTGCTGTATAAAAAAATAAAATTCAAATATTCAAATTAAAAAAAAAGATGAAGAAATCCTTTAAAATAAATAAATAAAGCAATAGTTGCCCAATATTAATGTGAGTAAGAGCTTGTAAAAACATGGATTTTGCATCTGTGAACCTGCATTTTAATGAAGCACCACAGATAATTTTATATAGGTTCATTTTGGACAATACTGACATAATGATTTCTAGGAATAATTTACATGTAGTGCTATAAGTGGTGTTCAATTTCAAATGAAAAGCTTTTTGGATTTTGCAATAAAATAAATCTGTTAAGGAAAGAATGTTTGTATCCCCCCCGAATTCATATGTTGAAGCACTAACCTCCAACATGATGGTATTAAATGGTAGGGTCTCTGGAAGGTAATTAGCTCTATATGAAGTCATAAGGATGGAGCCCCCATGATAGGATTAATGCTCTTCTAAAAATTGGACAGGCATCAGAGCTTCCACAGTGTGAGGACACACTGTGAGAATTTGGTTATCTGTAAGCCAGGAAGATGGTCATCACGAGAACCCAACCATACTGGCACCATGATCTCAGACTTTCAGCCTCAAGAAGTGTGAGAAATTAAATTCATGTTTTTTAAGTCTCCTAGGATGTAGTATTTTGTTATGACAACAAACTGAATAATACAAACCCAAATCATCCCAAGCATTTGTTTGACTTAAAACATGCCCTCACAATGAGATATTACTTCACACTTGTCCCAACAGCTAATCATCAAAAAGTCTACAAACAACAAATGTTGGTGAGGATGTGGAGAAAAGGGAACCCTCCTACACTGTTGGTGGGAATGTAAACTGGTGCAGTCACTATGGAAAACAGTATGGAGGTCCATAAAAAACTAAAAATGGAAGTACCATATGATCCAGCAATTCCACTGCTGGATATATATCTGAAGAAAAAAAAATACTAATTCAAAAAGATACATGCATCCCAAAGTTCACGACAGCATTATTTACAATAGTTAAGATATGAAAGCAAAATAAGTGTCCATCAACTGATGAATGGATAAAGAAGATGTGGTGTATGTATAAAATGGAATACTACTCAGTCATGAAAACAGAATGTAATTCTGCCATTTGCAACAATGTTAATGGACCTAGAGGGTATTATGCTTAGTAAAATAAATCAGACAGAGAAAGACAAATACTGTATGTTGACACTTATATGTGGACTCTAAAAAATAAAACAAATGAATATGTATAAAAGAAAATAGAAACGTATTCACAGATATAGATAAACTAGTAGATACCAGTGGGGAGAAGGAAGGAGGGAGGGGAAAGATAAAGGTATGGATTTAAGAGCTACAAACTACTACATATAAAGTAAATATGCATCAAGGATATATTGTACAGCACAGGAAAATATACCTATTATTTTGTAATAACTTTAAATGGAGTATAATCTATAAAATATGGAATCTCTATGTTGTATACCTGAAATTAATGTAATCATCTATACTTTAAAAATAATAAAAAAGGATGTGACAATATATAAAATATGAAATGCTTATGGCAGAATAATATAAAATGTATACTCATTTCTGACACATTAGTTTGGATTATCTGTCTCCATATCTTTACTGCATGTTTTTTTTTTGTTTTTTTTGCGGTATGCGGGCCTCTCACTTCTGTGGTCTCTCCCGTTGTGGAGCACAGGCTCTGGACGCACAGGCCCAGCGGCCACGGCTCACGGGCCTAGCCGCTCCACGGCATGTGGGATCTTCCTGGACCGTGGCAGTAACCCATGTCCCCTGCATCGGCAGGTGGACTCTCAACCACTGCGCCACCAGGGAAGCCCTACCCTAAGTTTTTATCACAAATTGTTAATGAAAATAAAGCTGTTAGTGGAGTTTCAACATGCATAGGTAAATGAGAACACAGAACTCCCCTTTCGCATGCCCCATTCTCCTCCTTCTAACTCCCTATGTGAACCCACTTTGTGCCAAGACCAAGAAGCTGTGCCCCAATAAGAACCAAGCTGATTTCCTCACACTGACTGGGGCTATTGCTCACTTAGAAGACTTGATGCTTAATTTTGATAAGCAACTAGAAGACCATGGAGACAACCTATAAAAATGATTTGTCTTGGGAGAAAATACTAAAAACGCTTAATGTGCTGTTCCACATGTCTAACATCCTGGGATTAAACCACAGGCACCAAGATCACCAAGTGTACTTGGCAACAATGAGCTAAAAGTTAAAAAAAAGAAGCATCATACTGTTATTGTATTCATTTTCCCCCAAGGCACTCTCTGAGAAACACCACAACCTCTAAGGGAATTGAGAACAGCTTCCTTGTGGGGTAGGTTATATAATAGATATGCATCTTTTTCCAAGCAGTTAAATCATATCCAGCTATCAGCACACCTTACTTCAGGTGATTGTAATGTATGAGATTAAATGTTCCTACCTGATTGGAAACCTTCTTGTCCTCAATTCATTGGCTATACTGGATTTTTTTTTGGGGGGTCAGACCTTCAGACTTCTACCAGAAATCATTCCTTTGGGGAAACCAGGCCTTCCCAGAAACTCAGGAAACTGGAATGGAGACAAGCAAGAGAGAAGGAAATTATTTGGACATATAGACCTCAATTGTTTGGTTTTAAGTAAACGTCCAAGCAAACATCTTCTAAATGGTATAATAACTTTAGGGAAATTCACGGTTTATAAGTTTGTGTACTCATAAACTGAACATATTATGATAAGAGTACAGGTTGCATTTTGTGTCTTCAACTCAAGCAAAGACTTCAGAAAAGGCCCAGTTATCCTTTGTTCATTAAGACACAAAGAGAGGGCAAAAAGGGCAAGTTTCGAAGTCTTTTTCTTTACAATTTACTTCCTTTCTTCAGTCTTCAACAAGATCTTCAGGAAATTAACTTTACTAAAGTTAATTATTCATAAAATAAACATAGGAACCTGCAGAAGACTATTTCACAGAGACCTGTAATGTACAATATCCATTGCATACATGCACCATGAGCTTGTCTTTTCTAGCACTGGCATACACAAAACTCTGTGTGTGTGTGTGTGTGTGTGTGTGTGTGTATGTGTGTGTGCACGCGCAGGCGCATGTGTGTCTTTTTTTGTGATGGAACCATAGGGAGAAAATAAATCTATTGGCTGCAATTCAGTGATGTAGAAAGATTTAAGGGTAAAGGAAAAGGCTACATCAAGTGAAACAATAAAGTCATGAGGTTGTGGTTCCATAATAATAACAATAGCAGTCTTCTGTAACCAAGGGAGCAGGCTCCTCAAATTATAGTCACACCTGTTAGACCATCTGCCCATAAATTTCACACTATCATTAATGGAAAACAAATGGCACTGTCTCTCCTTCCCTTTATGCATTGGCCATCCTCATATAAACTCTTTTTCTCTTCAAGGTCATGCTCTTTCCTATCTGTTTAAAAATATTAGGATTTAGGAGGAGTGATACGTAATGTGCCGTGCCTTGGTACTTGTACCAGTGACGGCTCTGTAAGGAGCACTGGATTGTTAGGAGGCTATCAATTGAATTCCCCTAGAAGCAGAACCTGAGGAAATAATTTGAATGCAAACTGTTTATCTGGGAGGTGCTTCCAGAAAACTCAGAAGTGGAGTGGGAATTGAGAATGGAGGCATGGAAGGAAGCCAACAGAGGTGCATTACCGAATAAATTACTCCTGCAGGGAACTGCTGCCAGTACTTCAGGGGAGTTCTGTGAAACTCTACAGAACATGTCTCAGAGTTATCCCAAGAATCGGTGAGAAACCTGAAGTACTTATCTTCCAGTCCCCTCTGTCCTTGGTTGAAAGCTACACCCAGATACATTAACTCCTGTATACTTCTGGCCTGCCCTAAGGTGGATAATTGCAGGTGGCAGCATGATTCTATCAGCATATACTGGAATGATGAGTGCTGGGGAGATATGAGTGGAGCATTGAAACCATCTAATACAGTCGGGGCAGGAGATATTAATTATTGGCTTGAAAGTCCAAATGGATAACCTTAAATTCCTGGGTTTATGATTTTACTTTGAGGTATTTAACATGATGTATGAGTAAAAATTTCCTCTATTAAATCAAGTTTAAGATCCTAAGTCCCTAATCTTCTGGAAAACTGTGGGTATCTTGTAACAGATTTTTGAAAAGTAACATGATTAAGAGTTCAAATTGACCATTCATTCATTCAAACATGCACTCATTCAACAAACATTTATTGAACACCTGAAGTACGTCATGGGTTAAACTAGGCACCAGTGTTACTGTTACTAAAATCATTATCGTGCCACCTAGAATTCAATGTATTGTGACACTCAAATAAGAAAATCCATAGTTACTGTAAAAATTATTACACAGTGCTATAGGAAGACACGGTAAGACCTTAATTCATGCTGTGGACAGTAGTATATGGGCGATATCAGTAGGGCTTCCTGTAGAAGGCAATTGAAATGGATATGTAACATGAAGGAAGGGTGAATTTTTGAGGAAAAGAGAAGATAAATTCATGGTTGCCAGAAAATGAATGGTTAAGGATCAGTACAGAAAGGAGTTCCATTCACCATCAGTATAAGAAATGCTCACTGGGGCTTACCTGGTGGTCCAGTGGTTGAGAGTAAACCTGCCGATGCAGGGGACACGGGTTCGTGCCCTGGTCCGGGAAGATCCCACATGCCGCGGAGCGGCTGGGCCCGTGAGCCATGGCTGCTGAGCCTGCGCGTCCGGAGCCTGTGCTCCGCAACGGGAGAGGCCAAAACAGTGAGAGGCCCGCGTCCCGCGTACCGCAAAACAAAAAAAAAACAAGACGATGGAGAGGGTGGTAGAGGCCAGATCATGCATGCTCCATGTATGTATGGTAAGTGCTATGGTCTAGTCTTTGTGTTCCCCTCCAAATTGATACGTTGAAATCTTAATTTCCGTAGCTGATAGTATTAGTAGGTGGGGCCTTTGGGAAGTGATTATGGTATTAGTGCTCTTATAAAAGAGACCCCACAGAGCTCCCTAAGCTCTTCTGCCATGTGAGGATACAATGAGAAGTCTGTGACTCAGAAGAGGGACCTCATCTGACCATACTGGCACCCTATTCTTGAACTTGCAGCCTCCAGAACCGTGAGAAAAAAATTCCTGTTGTTTATGAGCCACCCAACCTGCAGTATAATCTTATAGCAGCCCAAAAGGACAAAGAGAGTTTGGATGTGAGATTTTACTCCAAGATGGGAATCCATTGAAGGATTTTACCTGGTAACTTAGAAGAGAGAAAAGTTTCATAACACAACCAGGTATTTTTATAAGAAAAATTTGCTTCTTTTTCAGAAAGATCACTCTGGAAATACTGTGACTAGATTTTTGGAGAAGGGTGATGGCAGGCCCGGATATAGAAAGATGAGTTAGTAGTCCATTAATATAAGTCAAACAAGGAAGTGGATATAAAAAGTGTGAATTTGTGGCTGAGAGTTCTTTTCTTTTACTACTTGAAAAATGTTATGTCAATGCTTCTCACTCCATAGTTTTAGACAAGAAATATGCTGTCATTGGAATTGGTTTCTCAATAAGTGATGCATTGTTTCTGCTGGTCCACTTTCGAGATTTTTTTTGTCTCTACTTTTCAGAAGTTTAATTATGACGCGTCTTGGCAAGGATACCTTTGTGTTTTTCCTCTTTGGATTTGCTCAGATTCTTGAATTTGTGCTATGTCTTCTAAAAAATTGGGACCTTTTTAGTCATTATTTCTTTGAATACTTTGTCAGTCCTACTTGCTCTCTTCTTTCATTCTGGAACTTTGATGATATGAATGTTAGTGCTTTTGTTACTGTTTACAGGTTCTTGAGATCCTGTTCTTTCTCCCATCTCTACCCCTCAGTCTATTTTTCTCTGTACATTTGGTACATTGTATTGATCTCTTCTAAGTTCATGATTCTATGCTTTGTAATCTCCACTCTGCTCTTGAGCAAAGTTTTTTGATGTATTTTTCAGTTCTACTGTTCTCATTTGTTTTTATTCTTATAACTTCTAGTTCTTTCTTTACATTTTCTATTTTTCCCATTTCTGTCAAGGAACACATAATTGCTAATTGAAGCAGTTATGTGACAGCTTATTTAAAATCCTTGTCTGATAATTTCAATAGATGTTTTATCTCAGTGCTGGTGTAGGTTTATTGTCTTTTCTCATTTATTCTGTGATTTCCTGGTTCTTGGTGCCATGAGTATTTTTCAATTTTATTCTAAACATTGTGAGTTATTATATGACTCTGTATCCCATTTAATTTTATTATTACTTTTTAGAAGGAAGTCATCCTATTGGAGGTGTAGTATGAGGACTGGGGGGTTACGTACAGATTTCCACTGGGCCCTACTGTCAATACCCCAGCAAAAGTGGGCACTTACATTGTCTCACTGCAGACAGATCAAGAAGTTCAGCTATCCTATTGGCCCTTCTGACACCTTCCCCCCAAAAGTGGGAACATTAATATCATTGTGTTGCCTTTTAGTAGGAGTGGAAGTTCATCTCCCCTGTAGATTTACTGACACCAGGGGAGGGGAGAAGTGAAGTGTTTGCTGTCCTTCCTCCCACTTCATTCCTTCTTGTTGATGCCGGGTGTGGGTAGAGGGTCAGCTACCTGCTGGCCCCACTGACACCAGGGTAAGAGGAAGAGAACTGCCAACTAGCCCTGCTTGTGCCATCTCATTCTGTCTTACTGCCTCAGGACGGTTATGGGGATTCAGCACTCCATTGGGTCTCACTGACACCATGTGTTGGGGGTGAGTGGGGTGCCTACTCCCTCCAACCTGTAACATCCTATTCTTATTGATGTCAGGGAGAGACGGAGGCTAGGTCCCACCACTGGACCCCACGACTCTGTGAGGGCAGTCCAGTGTTAACTAGCCTGTCAGGCACCACCTTTGAAAGTCTCTTCGCTAATACAAAGGGGTGGAGGCTCAGCTCACCACTGCACCACACTGAAACAGCCCTGGTGGGGAATCAGAGCGCTGCCTCTTCTGGAGGGCAGGAGCGGGGTGGTGTGGAAGATCAAATCGTAGCTTGGCCCAACTGAAGCCACAGGACATAGGGGATGGGTGCAATATTCCATTGGCACTTGGCTCGAGCAGTGTGTATATTATTGCCCAAAGGGTTTTCTGTCTTTGGCAACCCCTTTCCTCATACCTTGGCTAGGGGGAACGGGGGTTTTGTGTTTTCTTTTTTGAAGCTTTTTTGTCTGTTGTTCTGTTGGTGGTTATTGATTGGGGGTTCCTGTAATACCCTCTCCAGGATGTATGGGAAGCAACAGGAAACACAGGGGACTCATCACCATGTTATTCCTCAAGTCCCAAAGTCCCTAGTTAAGTCTGCCTTCTCATGTCCACCTTTCAGTGTCTTCCTATGTTTGTTTGTTGTTATGTTCAGGGTTTTAGTTTTAAGTGGAAGAACCTGGGAGAAATGGGCTACTTCATCTTCTTGGAAGCAGAGGTCTGGAGGCCTATGGATGTTACAAAGTACTGCTGACTGTAAATTAAAATTTGATGATCTACACCTTGCCCTTTAAGAATTATTCTGCTAGATGATGTGGCTTCCCAAAGTAGCTACAATTTGATTTTCATACTTCTAAAAGTCAAGTGTTTTGCTGGAGTTGAAATTTAAAGATAAGCAAGAGATGAGGCTAAGATGGTCTATGTGGTAACAGATTAAAGTTGGAAACATCAATATACATTCATGTTTAGCTTAATATTGCTTCATATTACCTTAATACACATGGTTATGTATAGAGATACTTATAGAGATGTGCATATACATGGGTAATGTACACACATATTATCTCTTTGCTCTGTCAGCTGAGAAGATCTAGAAGCAATGACATCCGGGCAGCAATTAGCACACCCCACACCCAGATCCTGCTGTCTAATACTGTTCTCCACTAAAAAGACCGAGTTATCCTTAAAGAAATAGCTGATTCTAGGACTGGGGCAGTAAATATACAAGATTTATATACAAGACCATCTTATAATGTCAGAAAGTTAGGAAGTTCCAAGAAAATATATAGGATGGGGATACCTCAGAGTGGCACACAAGCCACTGAACTGAAAAGAGTTCACAAGGGTCAGGACTAGAGCAATTTGAGGAACAAAGTAACTAACGTAGAATTAGATTATAACCCAAAGTATAAAATAAAAATCCATGAGTTCTTCTGATATAAATAAATAATTGGATACATAAATAAATGCAGGAGAATAGATAAATCTCCAGTGCAAAAGAATTCCAAATAGTTTATGTAGTACTCCATGTTAAGCATAACTCTCTATTCCTTAGTTGTGGGCTGAGCATATTGACTTCCTTCCAAAAACTACAATATGGAAAGAGAAAACAGTAATTTTACAATGGAGAAACCTGAAAAACACCACCTCAGCCTGGTGATCAAGGTCGACCTCAGCATTCACAATGCATATTGATACTTTGTACACTTGATGTGATCTGACAAAATAACCCTTCTACTCTTGTGGTCTTCCTCCCCAAAACACATAATCCCAATATTATCATGAAAAATGCATCAAACAAATTCTAGTAGTGGGCATTCTACAAAAACCTAACTACTCAAAATTGTCAAGGTCATGCAAGGAAAATCTGAGAAGCTATCAAACCCAAGAGGAGCCTAAGGAAACATAGCAACTAAATGTTATGTGATGTTTTGGATGAAATCCTGGAACAGAAAAAGGACATTAGGTAAAAACTAAGGAACTGGACTAATGTATGGACTATAGTAAACAATAATGTATCAATATTTGTTCATTGATTGTAACAATGTAACATACTAATATAAGTTGATCATCATAGAGGGAAATGGGTATAGTGTATATGGAAACACTTTATACTATCTTCTCAATTTTTCTGTAAAATTAAAACACTTCTAAATTATAAAGTCTATAAAAACGTTGTGTTTTATGATTATGTGCCTGTATTTCCTAATAAATATGTAAATTTGCTTTACCTTCCTTGATACTGATATTAAAGAAAATACTAAGTAACTCTGAAAGAATTTGTAACTCCAATTCAACAAGCAATAATTCTTGGTATTAACTTTTTAGAAGAACCCACTGAATAAACCAAAGCAACTTGTCTTTAAAGGCTGAATTTCTTTTCAGTGTTTAATCTTTTATATGATTAATGCATACCACAAGCATGATTCTGTTTCAAAGGGCAGAAAACATTGATTGCAGGCAATGTCTAAAGTACAGTGAAATATTAATGCATGATGCTGTAACAACTTTAATATATTTTATGTTTTCAAAATGATGAATTGTTATTTCAGTCAGTAAAGTATTCACTTTTATACATTTCCTACCCACCTTTCCCCAGAACACCCACAAGGAAATGATACTATCATCTGGTATTGAGTTCATCAATTTAAACTGGAGTTTTTGGTAGCTGTGGTTGCTGACGGTACTGCAATGTGCGATACTTTTACAAATCCTCTCCATGGCAAAATCTGATCTTCACAAGGTAAATCACAGTAGGTGCCTAAAGCCAAATGACATATAGCTTTGTAGCTAGATTACCAAGCATTTTACTTAGAGGCACAATAGAATGTAGAAAAGGCCATTTCTCCTTCTGTCTTTTTCTGCTCAAAGGTCACTCACCATCTTACTTTTTTTCAGCCATCTCAGAAGTTTTCCATAAATTTAGACTATATAATGTCACTTAATGTGAATGTAGCTCAACATTCTGTTTTAGTACAGCTAATCTCACATTATTTTATTGGTCCTAAATATGTAAATCATCAGCAAATTTTTGTACTTAACTTTTTTTTTTGATGTGGACCACTTTTTAAAGTCTTTATTGAATTTGTTACAATAGTGCTTCTGTTTTATGTTTTGGTTTTTTGGCTGCGAGGCATGTGGGACCATAGCTCCCCGACTGGGGATTGAACCCACACCCCCTGCATTGGAAGGCAAAGTCTTAACCACTAGACCGCCAGGGAAGTCCCTGTACTTAACTTTTAAAACTAATTAAAATAAGCTATTCAACACATTTTTCCTTAAAAAAAGAAAAAAACCAGTTCTTAGGCTGGCCCTGGGCACATACATGACTTTGACATTTTCTCCATGGACTATTTTCTTATCTGTTCTACTGTGTCACATTTGTTCTACCTTCTCAAAAAGAAGCATTTAAAAATTCATCTACGTGTTCATGCATCGATACATTTATTAAATAAATCTATTGAACACCTACATGCGGCACAGAAGAAAAGGCAGAAAACTAATCTGGGCTGCACAGAAAGTAATGAACTCAGCTAAAATTTTTGGTGAAAACAGGTGTTACTCAATCTACTGGAAATTACATTTCATTATGGGGACTCACAGACTCAAGGAAAACCAAGACCTAAATAATAATAAAGTAATAAAAGCACTAGCCATTTACTGAGTGCCTGCTTGTACCTGACTCTGAAACTCTAAAATCATTACGGATGTTTTGAGGATTGTCTGATATAATTGTAATCTCTATTTTACAGATGAAAATAACAAGGTTCAGAGACATTAGGTTACTTGCCTAAAGTGAAGTGGCCCAGACACTACAGAATTGGAAATTGAACCTTAGACTTCATGATGCCAAAGTCTGTGCTTTTAATCACAATGTGTGTGTGTGTGTGTGTGTGTGTGTGTGTGTGTGTGTGTGTGTGTGACGGGGGGGTGGGAGAGAGAGAGAGAGAGAGAGAATGTGTTTAATAGAGAATTTCTGAGAAATGGCAAGAAAACTGCCAGGTATCCATAAAACAATAATTTAGGAGCTTCTTACTATACAAGTAATTGTTAATCATATGGCTGAACTAAGGATCTCTCACTTTTGAACTAAGAAATCAAAAGCTTCCAGAAGTTGAGTCTAAATTTTACACTTACATAAGATACTTCATACAGAATGCTAAAGTATAATAACAAAAGAGCTCTGAAAATACTGGAAGCATTCATATTAGTATGATTTCATAATGTGGATAATAGAGGATTTAAGAAATTGGCAGATACAACTGCAGACTCATTTGTTATCATTCCTGTGAAGGGCAAGATAAATCAATAAAATGAGAAAAATGAAAAAAGAATGGCTAGCAATTTTAGGTAGTTTGCTTAATCTCCATACTAGGAAAGACTAAGCAAAAAAAAAAAAATCTCGAACTTTTATTTTGAAAGCACCTACAAGTGTATATGGTCTTTTTATACCAAATAACTTGGAATGATGAACTGTCAAATAAATCTAATCTTCTCTGATGATAAAATTGCTGACTTTATTTGAAACTATGAAATGAAAAATGTGGTAATAATCAGAAATTCTTAAGAAAAGGAGTAGAAAAAACAAAATTATAAGAGTTATGTTAAAAAATATTTTGAAACAAACATTACATCCCCATTACTGGTACAGAGCTTTTAAAACCTTATTTTGGTTTTAAGTTTTAATAAATATTGATATGTTTACATAATTACTGTCATAAGGGAGACATTATTTTAGGTCAGCTTTCTTCATTCTTTCTTTATTAAGCATTATTCTATTTTGCTCCATCATCTTGTAATTATAATATAGTAACTGTGTAATTTTCTACTAAGTGGATATAATTTCCTAAAGTGTTTTCCTACTGTTAACAATTAAAGGTGTTTCCAATTTTTTGTAATTACAAATGATATGACAATGAGCATCTTTATATAATAATTTTCTGGATTATAAATTATTTATTGGCATAAGCTTCCAGAATTAGAATTAATGTGTAAAAAGCTATTAACATTTTTATCTTGCTAGACATTGCCAAATTACTTGTCAAAAGATGGAACCAAATTATACTGCAAAAATCTTTGCCAACAAAAAGCATTATATATAATTTTTGATTTTGCTAAATTAATAAGTGGGAAACCTATGTTCCATTTCTTTGAGTTCTTTGATAACAGAGTGGTGCTGGAGGCTGGGAGGGCAGCCATGTCCATGAAGCCTCCCCAGAGTTGGAGCGGGGAAGTGGAAAAAGATTAAAAAAATACTAATTGTATTTTCCCTCGATTGTTATCTCACTCTTTTCTGCCTCTGTGTAACTTATATCCAGGTAGCTGGAGAAAAATCATGTGGCAGGGCAAATTGGTATTCCAATAAATTAATAATCACCAACTTCAAATGGATTTTCAAGACTGGAAATATTGCTCTGACTTACAGTAAGTTCCTTCTAATTCTCCTTAAGGACTATTTTCTTAGAAGCTTTACCTACCCTCCTCAAATTTTCCTCCATCCTCTCTACTTCCTTCACTCTGATCTGGTGAGGTGCTTCATAACTCATTAAGAACACAGAAGTCAGTAAATAGTCCACTGCCAAATCCGTTAATTCATTAGCATTTGCATTGATCTTTGTATTCCCTTTCACTACAGGAGTTAAAGTTAAAAGGCCACGTGCACTACAGATAGCATTTCATTTTCTCTCATCTTCTCAAGTACTTCACAGCACTGCATTTTCTACAACCCATCTAATCCTTATGAATGATTCTTGCCAAAATTCATCCTCATTCTAGACTAGTAACTCCAACTTAAAATGTTAAAAACTATACATGCAACATGAAAGCCCCCCTCCTCCCCTAATCCCTGCATATCTTCTTTAGCCAATTCATGTCTGAACTTTTCAAAATTGTTATCATCATATATTGTTTCCATTTCCTCACGTCCCATTTACTCTATAATTTACATCCATCTGACTTCTCTCACCGTAATCTCTCTGCCCACTGTCCTGAAATTTTACTTATGAAGGTCACCAGCGATCTCCATGTCAGTATAGCCAATGAATAGTTTTTGTCCTATTTCTAGGCTCTTTCCTTCTTTAAAAAAGAAAAACAAAAACAAAAACCCTTTTATTTCTTCTATGCTTTTACACTCGCATCAACTTCTGTCCTGGTGTATTTTACTGGCTTTCTGTGTTTAATCTGATTTCTAATATTGTATGAGTTTCCTTTATCTTCAGTGGAATAAACCAGTATAGGAAGGATTATTCTCAACAGTTAGTTCTCATAATAACAGTACTAGTAGCAGCAGTCAATACTTCGATAATGCTTATCATGTGCCAGACACTATTCTAAGACACTGTTTAAACACATATCTATAGACACACACACACACACACACACACACACACACACACACGAGGTTTTCCTCCTCATAGGCGTATGAAATAAGCCTATTATTATACCCATGTTACAAATGAGAAAACTGAGGCAATGAGAGGCCAAGGTCACACATGATCAGTACTTGGTGAAGCCCCGCGTGAGTTAATGCTGGAACTTTAGAGTAGACAAGTTAAATAATGTCTCACAGATTGGCCTTAAAAGTGAGCAACAGTTAATTAATGACTTGTGAAGTATCAGAAAAAAATGGAACATTTTAAATTGAATGGGAACTACTAAGTCATGTATCAGTAACTAAGAATGACTCTTATTGAATGAAATTATTTTTCATTATTCTTTTGAAGAATATTCTTGTGTTAGTGTTTTACAGTTTTTTTTCATTCACATATTTATTCATTTATTAGACACACATTTCCTACACACCTTCTAGGTGCCAGTGTCTGCTGCAAGCCTTGGAAGATTCAGTGGTGAGCAAAAAATTACAAAGTCCTTGCTCTTAAGCAAATGTCTACTGGTGGAGGAAGACAGAGTAAACATGTACATAAATTTTGTACAGTGACAGAAATACGACTGGACAATGGGATGGAGAGGCACTGAGGAGGCAGGTCTCTTTGGTCAAGATAGTAGTGGTGGCGTTTGAACCGAGACCTTAATGATCAGAGGGAAATTGGTCTGGGTAGAAGGATTAGCCAATCTAAAGCTGGGAGAGCAAGAAGTAGAGATTGTTGCATCTGAGGGACTGAAAAAGACAACTGTGCCTCGAACCCCATGAAGGTCAGGGAAAGATGTAGCAAGTGACCAGAGCACATGGCCCCTGTGAGCCTGGCTAAGTAGTTGAAAATTTAATCTCTTTACAATAGATAGCCTTTAGAGGTTAGAAGCAGTGCAATAATAGCGTCTGATTTGTGCTTTTTAAAAGACTACTTTGACTGTTGAGTGTCCTACAAAAGCAAACTACTTGTGTCTCTATGAAGCGCAGATAGTAAATTTTAAAAAGCCCAATGAGCTCATAAGCAGTTGGTTTACTAACTAATCATTTATCTTAACTAGACTTCATTAACATAAGCTTGGTGGCCTTGAGGTACTGGGACATATAAGATTAGGACAACCCAGCTATTTTCAAATAGTGTGATTTGAAAAATTCTTGAAATTGTTGGGGTTCAGGAAGATTATTTTATTGCTGGGGCTGGATGGGAAGTTTAGACTAAGAAAAGGAAGTATGATGGCTGGCTTCCATCTATTCTCCCTTTCTGTGGGAGAAATGATGGTGGGGTGACTACTTTGCTGCTGATCCAATGCTTAAATTTCAGAGCTGGTTCAATCCAGTAAATATTTGCTGAACAGCTCTTATACGTTAGGCACCTGGCTGGAACTGGGAATATAAAGAGAATAATTAATAATAAAAGCAGGTATTACTAACAAGACACAGGCACTGTGCTAATGCTTAACATGCACCATCTCAAGGTACATTAAGTTACACACTAACCATATGGGGTAGATGCATTTATTATACCATTTTCTGGGTGAGAAATCTAATCCCTTTAAGGGGCTTAAGTTACTTCTCCAAGGTTACACAGCTAGTTAGGGGCATAGGCAGTACTTGGACTCAGGTCTGGTATCAGCACCAATACTCTTAGCCATTATGCTCTCTAAGGACCTTACTTGAGAAGTTCAGGATTATACATATATGGGTACAACCAACCCTAAGACCATCTGGCAAAACTGGCTGCTTGAGAAGTCCTGGATTTATGTAAGATGCTCTTGGAATGGAGAAGATCGTGAAGGAGGGTCCCCAAAACACACTCTCTATACTAAGGGGCAACAGAAAAGAGAAAGAATTAGCCTACAGCAGTATGATATTGAGGACCAAGAAACAGTGTTTCTCTCTTTTGTGAACAGTTATTAAATTATTTCTACTTCAGAATATCAGAAAGAAATCACAGGACTCTGGACAGTTTGCTGAGCCACCCTATCTATCTTAGAGTGAATCCTGGCAGGTGTAGAGCTCATAGCATGACCCTGGCACCTAAGTGTAGTTAAGTAAGCTTTCATTTTTCTTTAGCCTTAAAGCAAAGTAGGTTTCTGATCGGTATAATTTAGGAAAGTCTTCAAAGAAAATATTTAAAGTCCACTATCTCAGAGAAAAGCAATTTTGCAAAAGATCTATCAGCAAAAGCAAGGCCAAACACACCAATTATTTAGGGAGACTTGTATTGTTATGTCATTGCTCATGTTGTTTCTTTATGCATTTACCTGGAAGAAGACTTTTAATGTTCAACAATTGTCAAAGAGATAAAGACCCACTGATGTGTCAGAAAAAGCTTTGCCCTGGAATTAGATCAGTTTAGGTTTGGCTACTTACTAGAATTAGGTAACATTCTTAATCTTTCTGAGCCTGTTTCCTATCTGCAAATAGGGATAACACTATCTATTACAGAGGGATGTGGTTAAATTAAATGACACATGTAAATGAAATATATCCTTCCAGACTGAGAACATACCTAGTAAATGTTAAGTGATCTGCAAATATTCTGCTGTTTTGAAGTGGATGAAACCTGTTATCATGATTTTAACCAATGGTCTAAATATCAAGACAATATTTAGTTAAAAGTTATATTTGTTCTTTCACTGTCCATCTGCATTTTAACATATTCTAACATATTCTCCTTGATAAATTGTGTCAATATTAGTAACATTTGTCATTTCAGCTATTACTGTTCATACGTTTAAAATATTGCAATGTGATATAAGTCATTACTCAAAGGGATGCCTAGCTGGCTTTGCCAAAGATTTATTTTAAGTAAAAATAAAAGACACATTTTTCATTTTCACCAAGTTTTATTGAACAGTGTATTCATTAGCTGTATGAACTTTCTGGCCAACCCAATACAGTAGCCAAGACATGGAGACAACCTCAGTGTTTTTTTGTGGATGAATGGATGAAGAAAATGGGGTGCATACAACCTACCATTATTCAGCCATGATAAAGAAGGAAATCTAGCTATCTGTGACCACATGGGTGGATTTGGGGGGCATTATGCTAAATGAAATGTCAGACAGAGAAAGATAAATACTTCATGATCTCATATGTGAAATCTAAAATACTGAACTCATGATAGAAAGAATGGAATGACGGTTGCCAGAGCTGGGGGTTGGAGGTGAGGAAAATGAGTGAAGATGACCAAAAGGTAAAAACTTCTAGTTATAAGATAAGTGAGTAATGGTGATGTAATATACAGCTCGGTCTCTACAGTTAACAATACCGTATTTTATGTTTGAAAGTTGCTAAGAGAGTAGATCTTGAAAGTTCTCATCACAAAAATAAAATTTGTAATTATGTGAATTAAGGTTAACTAAACTTATTGTGGTAATCATTTCACACTATAAATAAATAAATAAATAAATATATATATATATATATATCAACCATCACATTGTACACCTTGGACAGATACAATATTATATATCAATTAAATCTCAATAAAACTGGAAAAATTTCATTTATATTTTAGCATAAATATATCAAATTGGGTTTCTTGACAAGATGAATAATAACTATAGATAAAAGGAAATAAAATATTGTTGTTGCTGCTGTTGTTTGCTTTTCCAGAGTGCAAAACACTAAAAAGGGGGGAGGTGAGTATGGGCTTGCAAATGCTGCTCCATGGGCCCTAATGCTGTGATACAGACATTTAGTCCAGATCTGAAAGAGAACTTGAGTCATTTCAACAAATCTGCAAAACAGTCAGGTTCAAACATGAAGAGATGAATAGATATCAGTAAATTCTTTTTCACACTGCAAGCAATCTGCCTTCAGCTTTCAGCAAAACCTCAGTTTTCGGGTTATGAGGGTAACAGTTCTGAAGCAAGCAGTACGATGCTTAAACACCAGTGTTTTCTCCCCACGATGAATAAGTTTTCAGTCTCCCCACCAGTGCCCATCCCTTCACCCCTTAATGTCTTGGCCAACATTCAACCATCAGCCCAGAAAACCCTTTCCCAGTTTCATTGCCTGTACATGACCACGTTATTTCAATCACCTTGGCACATTTATATTCCCTACTTCCTAAGGTAGGTATTATATATATGAGATTTTAAATAAAAGAATGCCTGTCAAGTACTTAATGCTCAACTCCTAGCACAATATGAATATTCTGTAACTGCTGACTAGCATTATTATTATATCATTTACATTAAAAGTAATCTGTACTTTCTTTCACACACCCATGTTCTTTGTCCCCAACTGGGGTAAAGGAAATAAATGAACACTTATTGATTATCTACAGTGAGAGCACAGAATGCAGTGTAGGCTATAGAATTAGTCGTGTTCAAGCCTGAAACTGACCTGGATTTGAATTCCAGACCTCTCACTTACTTAGACTTTACTACGCCTCAGTTCCCTTACTGATAATTAGAGATAATAGACATTTCGGGGACCACGGTAAGGATTGAAAATATTATAATGTTTGGATCCAGAAAGGTCATTCATTACCTCATTTAATGGAAACTGTTAGATAATCTGATTGAGTTTTGAGAATCTGATAACGGCTCTGCATCCTTTTGCTAAAAATAGATAGGTAGATAACTATTCATAGCATTTTGCATATAATTCCAGGGCTTTGCTAATATGAAAATCAATCAAAGGTTTTAGTTGGAACAAAGAACTCAGAGAAATTGCTATGGGGCAAGAATTATAATTCTTCTTGAAATATAGACTATCATCCTGGAGAAGAAAGAACAACATTTTAATGTGGTCAAATTTGGGTCAAAACTATGCACTTCCATAATGGTGTTTCTACCGGGTCTTGATTTGACTGGGATTGAAATTTGTGACATTACTGCCTCCATCACAGACTTGAAGACCTGGCAGACAATCAAGTGCAACCTATAGTTAAAGGTCGCTCATCTAAAAAACTGGGTATGTTACTACCATTCTGACAAGAGCATTATGAAGACTAAGAAAAGGCACAAATAAACTTTCCTAACACTTGACAGCCAAGTAATACATCTTTCAGCTCCTTCAATTCTTTTTCCTTCTTACCTTACTTATTTCCTTCCCTGCTCTGAGTTCTCACTGTGTTTCATGTCCCACAATGCTGAAGTCATTGTAATGCTTTTACTCAGAAATCTCATTTAACATTTAGCATAGTAAATAAGAAAGCCTAAGAAGTGATAGAGGTAAACTGCCATTATTACATCATTCTGAGAACCTGATTTGTCTAGAAATGTAACTATGTGATTCTCCTTTACTTCTAGTTGCTCACCATTCATGGGCACAAATTGAGTGTATATCAGATATATTAAATTCCTGGAAAATTATCTGTGGTGTGATTTGGGGTTCTATTTGTGTACTACAGCTTTCCTAAAACTAAACTATTATCATTTCTACCCCTCTTCTGTCTGAAAATCCTCAAAACATAATTTCTAATTAATAGCTATACTAATTGGCATTATAGTCATTCTTTTTTGCTTTTTCTCTGATTATAAGTATCTTCTGACTCTTAAGTCAATCAAATGGGTTCTCTACCTATGAGGAAGTTCAAAGAGGAAAATAGGAGGAGTAGGGTAAGAAGACATTCACACATAGAATTAGTGGAAGCCTTAGCAGTAACAGAACTAGTGAACTTAGAGCTAATTAATTAGCAGTCAGGAAAATTTTGTCATGTGTTGTCATTAATTGGTCAACTAGGGTAATTAGGCTTACAAACAATAGAAAGCAGAGTGGAAAATCTATTGTTTCTGCCAGTTTCTCCTGCTTGTTGTCAGCGCAATTTTCTCCTAGTTTATGAAACAGTAGCAGTTCGCTATTAGAATTTAAATGCCATCAATATAAGATATGGAGACATGTGGAGCCTACTGCACTTTCTTCGTAAACTAGTACTATAGCATCATAAATTCCACAGCGGAACGATTTAGTTGAAAGATAAGATTCATGCAGAGTACACTATTTGTTTAAACTTCAAAAACATCAAAAAGGATTTGCTATATCTTGGCACACTCTTCTTTGTAGAGTACGTTAGAGCCGGCCTTTTTTGATTAAGAGCTACTGTTCTGTAGAGAACACTTTTTTCATATTCACAATCATCAGGCAAATCAAGGATCTGACTTCCTTAGAATCAGTGTTTTTTTCCTCCCTTCTTAACAAAGAACAGAACAGCTGATAAGAAAACTAAAATACCTCTTTTTTATTGATGTATAGATGATTTACGATATTATATTAGTTTCATGTGTACAACATAGTGATTCAATATTTTTATAGATTATACTACATTTAAGTATTATACAATGATGGCTATATCTCCCTGTGCTGAACAATAAAATCCCTCTTTTGTTAAAAAAATAGCAAATGATGGAATGTTAGAAAATTAATTTATTTCCCATGAATAATGATCAATAACTATGGGACACTGGCCCATGGAAGTTAAGAGGCTTCTTTTTCCATGTGATTCTGAATACAAAATGTATCCATATTCAGGAATCGTTTTCAAAGTGAATTTTTTTTGGTACCTTAATAATCATAACGGGTAGTAAGAGCAATTTGTTTTAACACTTATGTAAATAAGTGTTAAATATAAAATGATAAAACGTAGGGTCTTTTCACTTTTTAATTTTAACTCTGTATATGAGACAAAGAAAACTAACTGCTTTCTATCATACTGTCGTTTTTGCTCAACTACTACTACCAAAGTTCTTGAAAGATAGTATTACCTGTTTGTGTCCTTTCAGAACAACCCCCTTGCATACCAGTGCCATAAAAAAATCAATAGCCTTGAGAGACCTTTCAAGGAAATCATTGTTATTGATTCATCCCTCAAATATGACCCAATTTAGCAACAAAAGGATGCTGAACTTTATCGTTTCTTCTCAGTGAATTAATAACTCTGGGAGATTTAAATGTCTTTTCCTAGATGACAGAGGTGGCTTCTATACACATACACAATGGACACATACACACTAATAACATCCTGATATCCATTTTACATCTGTAATTCCACTCTGAATTCTCCCTGCCATTAACCAACTCAAATGCCACATTATTCAACTCCTTTCCCTTGCTGGATGGATTGGGTTCAGGAAACAGGGAGCAATTTTAATGTCCTCTTTAGTAAACCCACACCCTATTTATGAACTAAGAAGAAATAGATTTGGTTTCTATTTTCTGGTATCTTGAGCCTTTCATATGATTGCATGTCTCCAACTATATAGCTTGCAGAATTAGTATTATGAATAGAGATGCAGAAAAGTTTGGATGCCTAAAAATGTCTTCTCATCTACTAACTCATGGTTGGCACTCAACTCTCATCCCTTTATCTCTGAATCTCATCCCTTTACCTTAAATCTTTTTTTCCCATTAAAATTCAAATACTGGTTGTGCTTTAAGATCGTAGTCATTTTTACCTCAGCCTGAATGATCCAAAAGCAAGTTCTGATGATGTGTAAGAGGGAAGAGAACTTGAGGGCATAAGTGTTGTGCAGAGGGTATTAGGGAATAGAGAAGACAGAGCAATCAATAGACTCACAGGGGAAACTCAGAAAGTGGAGCTTGATGAAACAAGCAAACATCACGGCTTTGCTAAGGTCTATTCTAATTAGTTATTATTCGTGTGTAAAAGTTTGCCTAAAAAGCATAACCTATGAGTGATCTGTGCCCCTGCATATTACGGATGTATAATATAATTCAAACAGTGCAAGGAACACACTGATTACCACATGGCCTCAGCCATGCTCCATTTTGTAGTCTGCCCACTTTGAGCATCAGAAAATGCATTGTAGAAATCTGGTTCATCTTATTTTAAACTTCTCATTCCCAAAATCTGAAATAGTATTTATTTAAAAACTAGGCTCTTTAAAAAGATCGCAAAAACACTATAAAGTATTCATTGAAAAGAACCTAACATTTACAACTGTAGTATGTTATGTACAATTTATTGACTATTTCTCCTGAATATACATTTATCTATTTCATAATCTAACATTTATATTAAGTATAACTATAATATGATTCTGGTGTCAACCTTGACAAAGCTGCTGAAATCCTTTGCTACAAAAATATGTCTCTGCCTTATATTTTTGTTTCAGTATTAGTTTCCACATTTGCCAGCAAGATAGTTTTCATCCTACTAAACTAATAGGCCACTTAGTTGAATACTGGATAAAATACAAATTGCAGAGAATTCTCCATTTCTGTCTATAATTTTAAAAAATTTCAACTAAAAGTGCAAAGATTTTATCAATTTCTGTAACTTGCTCTCTTCCTAAACCTACTTGCTTCTTACATCAATATTTAAGTTTCTGGTTTTAAATAACTGTGACTCTCCTTCAATGTGTTCTCTGTTAAAGGCTTTCTCTCCCTTTAGAACTGTTAGTAGGAGAAGTGGTTGGGTATTTTTTGTTTGTTTGTTTGTTTGTTTTGCGGTACACGGGCCTCTCACTGTTCTGGCCTCTCCCGTTGCAGAGCACAGGGTCCGGACGCGCAGGCTCAGCGGCCGTGGCTCACGGGCCTAAGCCACTCCGCGGCATGTGGAATCTTCCCGGACCGGAGCACGAACCCGTGTCCCCTGCATTGCCAGGCGGACTCAACCACTGCGCCACCAGGGAAGCCCAGAAGTGGTATTTTTGTGGGAAGAAAACAGCATCTTCTCTATTACTCAGTTGTCAGGACTATAGACCTACATCCTCAGTTATATAATCAAAAACCTGGCCTGGCATCAACTAGTGGGATTGGAAACCACTTTTTCAATTCCTTGCAATTAAAATATTTACATCAACTTCTCTTTGTTTTAACAACAGCATATAGAACCCAGTGTGGGTGTGCCTCATGATTCTGCTTCTCTCACTCAGGATCTTAGACTTTTTGCTTCCAACTTCCTCATGAATGTGCCTTTAGCAATTGCTGGGGGCCAGGTTTGTTTACCGCTACTGGTTTCCAACAGTTCAATGCCCTGAGGCATCTCTTGAAAGTATTTCTTTGCTACAAAGTATTTCTCTCCCCTGCCTTCACCCCACTCTCGGGTTCTGTTGCTTATTTAAGGTTTGCATCTGTAAATAGTCCTTTGGGTTTGTTTCCTTGGTGGACTGGCTGTCTTCCAAGATTTTGTTGTTAATCTTGTCTTACATTTTAAAGATGACCTTTTGGTGGTGTTATAAAACTTCTCAAGAAAAGGAAAACAGAAGCGCTCATCTAACCCTCTTCTAAAGACCATGCAAAAAAGCCAGTTGTTGTAAAACATTATGGCTGGTGATATAACTGGCTGCAGCATACTATATCCGCACCTGCATGTTTTTAACTTCCAGAAACTAAAAATCAGCTCTGCAACATGGAATCAGACATGAAGAAAAAGCAAACAAAGAAAAAGCCAGCATTGAAAATTTTCTGCCTGATACGGGAATGTATTGGCGAACAAGCCTGCTACTTCTCATATTTACATAGACATTAGTCAAATGACCAATGCAGTAAAACAATTCTTCTATGAGAAAAAAGAATGATGCTACTTAGAGTTGATGGACATGAACTTTAGGAATTTTAGAGCTGAAAATAATCTTGGAGGCCTCCTTTTACAGATGAGGAATATGAGGTCTATGGTGGTTAGGTGAATTGTCCAAGCCAGAGATGGGACTACGGTCAAAGTTGAGGTCTTCTGCCAGGGTGTTCAGCTTACTCTTTGAACTTGCTGACTGTTTACATATTGCATCAAGAGAGCCCATACGTACTGGATTTTCTTCCATTTACTAATAGAAGCAAGTTAGTGCCTTTACAGGTATTGTAGTATCAAATCAGCCCATTCAGTCAAACTAGTCAAAAATTAGTCAATCTAGGAGACCCAAAGCGACAATGCTTTGTAGGCTTTTTCTTTTCTTTTTTTTCCCACTGGAAATGGGAGTTAGATAGATAATGCACATTTGTGTGTATGTATGTATACATATATATATACTTATATCTTGTTCAAATTTAAAAGAATGCAATTTTTTATAGTCTATGTATGACATAAAAATAGAACGTCATTAATCAAATATATTTGTAGTATTTATTTTTGTAAGTAACTTCCTTTCTTTATATATCTATACAGTTTTAAAGATAATGGGACGACACAGAAATATTATTCATTTTCAAGCTAACACTGATAATGTTTTGTAAGTGCCCTAAATTATGTAAAGACTAAAAGTTCCATTGTTCTATCTATTCTATGGAAAGTGGTTGATGTTTAGCTATGAAATAATGTATCAATCTCAGGAAACAATTCTTAGGTTAAAAAACTCATTTTCCCCAAGATGTCTTTTCACAAAGATTTAATTCAAAGCATTTGCCTTTGTAAGATCTCGATCACTTTTCACCATTGTTCCCATGCATCTTCCTGTTAAGGGTGCCTGATTCTGCTACAAAGCAACCCTGCAGTCTTGTTGGGGCATGATGATGAACTAATAATTATTTTAAATATGTCTGTTTGGATAGAGTCTTTGTAAGAATATCGTGATACTTTTGTCTAAGAGGCTGTGTAAGAGGGTTCTTCATTTCAGCTTACAATTCTACAGGAATATAAGTGATAGAATGATGTTTTCCAGAAGAGTTGGAAGAATGCCAGGAGTACACTAGAAAAGCACTAGGTCTTACTTCCTCCCGGTATGCTTTTTTTCTAGAAAAGCGTAAAAATCAGTCAGATGACAAGTCAAGAAATTTACCAAAGGATTTCAAAGAAATATGAGGAACATCAATATTCCTTTTATTGACTAGATTAAATTATTAATTTTTCCTTCTCATCCCAAATTCTTAAGAAAAATTGTCAAGCCATATTATGTTGAAAAATAAGTCCCATGTAAGCGAGACACGGGTATTTGAATTTTATCAGGCTTCCAGATAAAACTAAATTGTTGATTAAATCCTCTCCATCCTGCTTGCTCTTGTCCCAGACATCCCTCTCCAGTTCAGGAATATCCTCCTTTAAGTAGCTTATTTAACCATATGGGGCTGATGCCAGAAGCCTTACTGTTTTCTGTACGGTATACTGGGATATATAAGGGGACTACCACCATATCTCCAGCATGTAATGAGAGTCAGTAAATAGCATTCCCAGTGTGTGCCTGGAAAAACAGAAAGGTGGTTCCTTTAAACAATCTTTTTTGGTGATAAAGCAAAGAATCAAAGGTATTTCATTACTAAAGAATCAGAGAATGTCCTAACTCTAAGAGAAGAGCACTTCTAATGTCATCTCAATATCCATCCAATCCAGAAGCAGAGCTGATGGTGCTACCAAGAGACAGAGCCTCCTTGTGGTGACACCACCTTCAAAAGTTTTGCAAGGTACCCCCCAAACATCACAAGTTTTCTTTACAACCTTGCTTGTCTCTAGTATTTAAAGATACATCTGATACTTATTGATTCTATTTATATTTTGAGGGTGATCCCTTCTTAGGGATATCACCTCATATGCAAAGTTAAAAGTATTGATCATTGTTCTCTCCTAAACTTAAACTATTATAATTTATGTTTAAGGCAGCCAAGTTTAATAGCTTTATGACTTGGGGCCATAAAGGTGAGTGTTTAAATCTTGGTTCACTGTTTGGTAGGTGGTATATGGCCACTCCAGGTATGTTTTCTTACTTATAAAATAGGGTTTGCAGTGCTTTCTTCACAGATAAAGGATTAAATTTGATATGCTAACATAGTGTCTACCATATAGTGTACATTAAATGTGAGCCCTCTTTCCTATCTCCACTGGGTGTGGCCAACTTCTAGTTTTCTAGGATTTACTAGAAAATTTCATACCTTCTAGGAATATATGGCTTCTGATCATATTCCCTTACCATCTTCATTTTACTAAAGGCTCTTAATTTTTTTGTAATTCCCACATTCTTATTTCCTATCTCAGCTACTCTTCTGTTAATTTTTGAGAATTCAGTTTATTTTAGCAGGCATTAATTGAGGTAAGGGGAATTACAGTAGGTCCTGTGGTTACAAATGTAAACAGGATCCCTGTTCTCAGGTACCTTATAGTCTAGTGTCAAGAGTAGTAAACAGACAAAAAATTGCAATTTGACCTGATAAATTCTGTGATATTGGTAGGCCTGTGACAACACAAGTGAAATATCTAAATCAGATTAGGGAGGATGGGAGATTAAAGGTAAAGGAGCTTGCCGTACTTGTAGGCTTTTCTCTAGAGTTGGCAAACATCTGTACCTGTGTTCAAGGTTTAGATTGACCAAGACAGCCTTAACATTCCTTTCAGCTTAATAAAACTTTAGACAGGTTTCTTCCTGACTTGTAGGCCCTTGACCTCCCCTTCTTTAGAACATTTACTCTAAAAAACATGCAAATTCTTTTTTCACCCCTTTGACACGTAAATCTTCTTCTAGTAATCTTGCCAGATTTACAACCCAGGAATGTCTTTCTCAAGGACATGGGAGCCATTTTTCAAAAATGTAATCATCAAGAAAGATAGCACCGCATCCTCTGTGGGAGGGCAAGAGTCTACCTTCAATAAGTGCTGATTAGCAAACACAGATGGCCTCATCACATTAACCAGTCTCCTCCTAATGCCCTCCAGTACCAGTCCACTAGCTCACTCCAGAGCTGAGAAACTCTCCCACCTTTTGTTTCAGCAGAGTTTAGTCCAATCTCTCTCTCCAATTGCAATAGTTTTGAATAAACTTTCCCTTGCCTGTTGAAGTCTGTCCTTGGACAGGATGCATACAGGTTTTGTACATGGGGAAAAAAACTGATTTTTGCCCAATAATCTACTCACTGATGCCTGGCACTTGGTCAACTTTTGTAATTGCTGATTAAAAGAAGTCCATCATGTCAAGGTCTACGGGGAAACGTTTTCAATGGCTCTAAACACTTTGAGCAGTGATAAATGAAATCTCTGAGTTCACCATCTTCTAACTGGAACTAGAATTATTTTTCCAAAAATATATTTCTTTACACTTATGCACAAAATGAGCCTCTGCCTCAAAGAGACTGTGAGTAGGCTCAAGTATCCATTCGTCCTAAAAGCTTTATACTCATTCTTTTGGTATTTCAATTATCTCAAGTGTTCAGAATCATGAATGAAGTTGGGAGCAATTCATGAGGATGTTAATCAACTATAAATTACTCAACAAGGGCTCCCCTTATTATACTCTCCATGAAGCTCTCTAGAGGATCAGCTCAGACACTGGCCTCATGCACAGTCTAGATTGAGAGAAGATTTCAAATAATTGATGGTTTTAGCCAAAAATTTGAATTCTAAAAATGGATGGAAATTTGGAAATTCTAAATCAATCATAGCAAATTACAAATTATCATCAAGAAAGACTGCACAATAAAAATTTCTAAAGGTTACTGTAGAAATGAAGCTTAAATTCAAATTTAATTCTAAGGTAAATAAAAATATGTATTCCATTTTCATTTTTTTCATTATAAAATGTATAAAACCAGAATTTTCCTTCTAATGTGCACATTTGGTGTACTTGCTTTTTCTTTCCAAAAAAAGTTTCACTAACTTAAGGTCATATACAACATATGTCACCTTAGAATTAAAGAAATATGGGAGAATAATTTTGATTACCTCCTCATGCTACATGAAAATTCATTACTTCAAACTTTCTTGGACAGTTTTAAAAAAGATGCCAGTTATCTAACTCATACAAACACCCATATACATATGTACATCTTTCTTGTTGGGGAACAGACTTATATTAGTGTAAATAAGTGGTAATTAAAGTTAATGTGTTCATTTCATATACTTATAATTTAAGATATGGGTGAAATTAGTTTGAACATGATATATACCTTTCTAAAATATATTAGAGACTTATATAACCACCTCACAGTGCCTATATTTGTCCATTATGAGGTTTAGAATATACTTTACTACTTAAATGAGTTGAATATGATATTTTATAATTATACCTTTGCTTTTATCATATATTGTGGATGTAGAGTCTTTGGTCAGAAACATACCGTCTGTATTATAAAAACATCATTAGAGAAAAATGCAGTATTCTTTTAATATATAATTTAACATGAAACTAGGACAGATTTTCAGCAAAAGAAGGGAGCTGCATATATTTGGCTTTTACTGGCAGGCCTGTTTCTGCCCAGTAATTACCCAGGCTTTACATACATGTTACAGTTCAGGGCTTTTAAGGAAATCCAGCTTTCTTTGCTCTCTCATCTTTTCTTCTCACAAAATACTTAGCAAGCACATAGCTATTAGCTCCATATGAAGTGGTTGTATACATGAGGTATTTTTCACAAGCCCACTTAACCAAGGTGCCAAGTAATTTGACTAGAATCCAAAGCAAATCAGTTGAAGAGCTAAGTGTGCAAAAAATCCTGTAACACACTGGATTCCAATGAGCCACAGTTTTATTAACACTGCATCACTTAACAAACTCAGATGGGGTCTTTGGGTCTTTATGTTGAGTTTCTTTAATTGGCAGATGCTTAAGAGCACACTTTATTTATTTATTTATTTATTAAAGAATCATCTTTTTTTAAATTTATTTATTTTTGGCTGCGTTGGGTCTTCGTTGCTGCAAGTGGACTTTGTCTAGTTGCAGGGAGCGGGGGCTACTCTTCGTTGCGGTGCGCAGGCTTCTCATTGTGGTGCCTTCTCTTGTTGCAGAGCACCGGCTCTAGGTGCGTGGACTTCAGTAGTTGTGGCACACGGGCTCAGTAGTTGTGGCTCGCGGGCTCTAGAGCGCAGGCTCAGTAATTGTGGCACACGGGCTTAGCTGCTCCACGGCATGTGGGATCCTCCTGGACCAGGGCTCGAGCCCGTGTCCCCTGCACTGGCAGGTGGATTGTTAACCACTGCGCCACCAGGGAAGTCCCTAAGAGCACACTTTAAATGCAGTTACACAATGAGATCATGATAAGAAATGCTATAGGGATATAGGCATAGAAAAAAAAAATCATCACTCACATATGCCCTGAGCATTTTCTGCTGAAGAGAGAATCTGAACTCCATAATGAGGGTACTAACATATTACATGCTTCTCATAGTAAGTTCTTATCACTTGAGAAATATCATTAAACATTATATCTGTGCAGCTTAATCCTTCTTACCTTGAAATATACCTGTAGAAATAATACTTTAACAGTTTGAAAAAATTCAGCTATTACATAGCAATTTATCTAAATATTTATGTGAGATAATTATGAAAGCATTCTATTAATAATTTTATGAAGACATTGTAATAACAATTTAGTCTTACAATTTTAGGAGAAAAAAAGATGAATAAAGGTACTTCTTCTGGTTCAAATTGTACAAATGAAAATTCTGAAGCTAAGTAAATTGGGCAAAGTATGTTGCTGTTTCAAAAGTTAATTAAAGTAAATTCATTTATTAAATTTTTAGTTTTTTATATTTTCATGGGTTTATAACACATAAGTTTCATGTGTATAATATTATATTTTGACATTTATATACACTACGGTGTGCTCACCACCAAAATGTTAGTTGTCATCTGTCATCATATTGTTGACCCCCTTTACTCATCTTGCCCTCCCTCCACCCCCTTATCCTCTGGTAACCACTACTCTGTTCTCTGTATCTGTTTCAGTTTGGTTTGTTCATTCGTTTTGTTTTGCTTGTTTTTATATGCCACATATGAGTTAAATCCTATGGTATTGGTCTTTCTCCATCTGATTGATTTCACTTAACATAATACCCACAAGGTCCATCCATGTTGTCCCATATGCCAAGATGTCATCTTTTCATAGCTATTATTCCATTGTAAGTGTGTGTGTATCTTCTTTATCCATTCATCCATCAGTGGACACTTAGGTTGTCTCCATATCTTGTCTATTCTAAATAATGCTGTGATGAACACAGGGGGGCATATATCTTTTCAGATTAGTGTTTTTGTATTCCTTGGATAAATACCCACAAGGGGAATAGATAGATCACATGATAGTTCTATTCTTAATTTTTTGAGGTATCTCCATGTCATTTACCATAGTGGCTGCACTAATTTACGTTCCCACCAAAAGTGCACAAGGGTTCCACTTTCTTCACTTCCTCTCCAACACTTGTTATTTCTTGTCTTTTTGATAATAGTTATTCTAATGGGTGTGAAGTGATATCTCCCCGTGGTTTTGATTTACACTTCCCTGATAATTAGTGATGTTGAACATTTTTAACGTGCTTGTTGTCCATCTATATAGCCTCTTTGGAAAAATATCTATTCAGTTTCTCTGCTCATTTTTTTATTGGATTGTTAGCTTTTCTGTTGTTGAGTTGCCTGAATTCTTTATATATTTTGGATATTAAATACATGATTTGCAAATATCTTCTCCCATTTGGTAGGTTTTCATTTTGTTGATGTTTCCTTTGTTGTACAGAAGCTTTTTAGTTTGATAATAGTCCCATTTGTTTAGTTATGCTTTTGTCTCCTTGCCTGAGGAGACATATGCAGAAAGATGTTGCTAAAACCAAAGTCAAAGCGAATACTGCCTATGTTTTCTTCTAGGAGTTTTATTGTTTCAGGTCCTACATTGGAGTCTCTAATCCATTTTAAGTTGATATCTATGTATGGTATAAGATAGTGGTCTAGTCTCATTCTTTTGCATGTGGCTATCCAGAGAAACTAAATTTAGATTCTCTCCATCCTTTCTTCACATTTTAAACTCATTCAGATTAATCTGCAAAACTTCATCAAGAGGTTTGAAGGTAGAGAACTTTTTACTGTCTAGCTGATTTTTAAGAGTGATTAGGGCAGAGTTATAAATCAAATTACTGCAAAAAAATGTCCTGGCTAGCCCATGTCAGTCGCTTTCCTAAATTTCAAGGTTATTGATTGATCAACTTATCTTATGACTTTAAATTTGAAAGCCTCAAATTAGCAACAAGTTTCATATGATTCAAAGCAATAGGGGTTTTACAGAATGATTCTGTTAAATTAACTTTTTCCTCATTTGAAACATAGATGATTAAGATACATATTAATTTATTCAGAAAAGTCATACATTTTTTCAATGGAAAAAGTCTTCCCTTTTGTGCTCCCTAGGGCTATTTGTGTGCAAAATTTAACACATATTGTTTCAACTCTTTTTTTTTTCTCATTCAAAACTTCAGCATGAGTGATGATTAGTTGGATGGCTACCGAGACAGTAATCTCCTCAAACATTTTTTAACCCACTTGTACATTCTACATGAAGCAGCAGCTCAGTAAATGTTGAATGAACGAGTGGACAGATTCCACCTGCACAGAAGACTGAATTCTTCTTTTAAGAATCTGAGGCTTAATTTTGTGGTCAAATGTTCAGAAATGTAAATAGAACTCAAAGTTCCATTTGACTTATAACATGACTTCTGTCCTCAGCAGATGGTTAAAAAGGTTAGTTCTACCAGTGGCTTCAGAAAACATCAAAAGGTGTTAGCAGAACCATGATATTTATGGTATATATTTGATTGTTTCAAAAACTGAGTGAACGGGTATTACTTGTAAGGGCAATCAGATGCCAGTTTCAAAGATAAGGCCTGAACTGCAGGGGTTTCACACACAGCCCTGCTACTTGTGAATTCTGGCTTAACTCATTATGCTTCCTGATGCTGCCACACAGCTCCTTATTTTGAGGTAATAGGTGATTTGACTACGCTTTTTTGTGTGTTTGTTTTTCTAATGTTACACAGAAAGCTAGAGTCAAAAATTTGTGTGTAGTCTGAGAATGATACTTTGGATATATTGCTATTTTTGATAAGCCCAGATTTACATGTTTACCTCGAACTGGAAAAAAATTGCTAACTAGAATTTCCCCCATAAAAGTAATTACTAACAATGTCTTCCTCCTTAACCACATGGACCTATATCAAGGCTGCTTATTTGTGCAAGATACCAAAGTTGTTACCACAGGACTATGCTACCAGAAGTAGATTTTCTGCCAGTGGGCTGGGCCAGCTTTTGCAGACTACAGGAAACCTGGGTTCATAAAATAACCTAAGGGACACTCCTGATCTAAACTCAAACAGAATGGGGTTAATACATAAATCCTTGCAGGAAGTTTGGACACTGAAAAGATCTGTCACTCAGGATGGCGATTCAGCTTAACAAATGAGGCAATGAGACTGATGGAACACGCCCTTTCCAAGGAAGGAGTTACAATGATTTGCATTGATACTATCAGTATTTCCAGAGTCCTGTTTCCAGGAGGTTATATATAGTATCACAGAAGAACCCTGAGAACAGATAATCAAGCCTTTATAAAGAATCAGAGAAATATATTAAATGTCTCTTAACAAGGAGAATTGAACTTTTTTACTTATAATAACCATTATTATCATTATAGAATTATTATATTGTTCTTAATAGTTTATTATTAAATAAATAATTATTATCTGCAGGGAAGGCAGACTGGCATCACAGAAGTGTTACGTCACTGAGAACTAATCAATACACACACAAAACAATGTGTTAAGGCTACACTAGGGAGCCTCACTTCTGATCTCAAGGTTATGCCAGTTTATCCCAATTTCTCAACAAAACTCTTTATCAAACTTATTGTATCTTACCCCTCACTGTATCGGAACTGTTTCAAAAGGGATCTTGTTAGTCATTTTCCTTAAAAAAAAAAAAAACAGAGAAATCCAAGTCATGCCTTTTCTATGAAATCTTTGGAGGTTGCTATGACAAGGTTATTTGTAGCTCAGCCCACAATTCATATTCTTCAGCTTTTACCCAAAGTATCCTGGTTCTGCTTGCTAGGTGTCAACTTCTAAGACTCCAAGAGATATTGCCAAAGTTTTCTCCAGAGACTGGGATTGGAAAAATGACGGCATTATTAAATGCTGAACTTTAAAAAAATCATTTCTATTCTAAGCACCCTAACATAGTTATCTTCATTTTGCATAATACTTTTTTTAAACAAGGATGTACATTTTTACATGGTTGCAATTATAGGAAACACAGGGTTTTGTGTTATTCCTTCACTATTTCCAATAACGAAAGCATTTTTCATGTATTACGATTGGGGGATTATTTTCATGTTAAAGAATACATGATATTTAATGGATACAATCTATATTTAATTTAATCAGATCCCTATTACTACCTATTTCTCTTCATTTTTTTCCTTATTACAGACAGATTCACAAATAACATTATTATGAATATTTTTTTTCCTCTACAGAATTGTTTCTTTAGAATGAGACAGGGGTTACGGTTTGTGTGGTTTGTGTCGACAGTATTTATAAAAGTGTAAATCTGAATGTGTTTAGGTGAGGCAAGTACAGTAACCTGTATTCCCCATTGCCTTCCCCCAGGCCAACATTGCACATTTAGATTACTTGCTTGACCCTGAAAGCATTTGAATTTTTGACGCCTGGATTACTGGGTCAAAGGCGTAAGTATCTTTATGACTTTCAATTACAATTATCATTTAACTCTTCTAAACCAGTTATACATGTATTTCAATGTCACCAACTTTCATTTATTTGAGTACTTTCCAAACGTTAGGTGCTGTATAGGCATTGGGGACACAATGATGAAGTAAGACAATGCACAGGGAGTTACAATGCAGTGTGAATTAATAGAGCTTAGAATAGGGTACTAAGGAAACCCATAAGAGGGGCAGAAACAAGTCTTCTCCAGATCGGGTCATTACATGGGGAAGTGGTGGCAAGTAGAAGAACGGAGGAAGGAGAGAACTCCAGGCAAAGAGAGTACCACATGAAATGGCCTGGAAAACATAAAGCAAGCATATTTTAAGTATTATGAGAATGTAGAGGGTGAGGTTAGTGTTGAAAGACATAAATATATATGAAAAAGCATATATATATATATGATTTTCTGATGTAGTCATCATTAGGTATCATTTAATAATTTTTGGTCAAATTTATTAACTATATAAGCATGTTATACATGTAAAGTAGATTTAATATGCATCGCATCTAAGAAAATCCAATTCCTGACATAATCAGCAGAATGAAAAGTGACACAGAGATCAGAAAACTCCCCAGCACTTGAGAGAAGAGAGGTTTGTGCAGTTTGATGGCAGCACAGGCCCACGTGTAGGAGAAGGGGAGGTGATGGAGCCGCAGTGATAGGTTAGAACAGTTAAAGTGCCTGGAGGGCCAGGCCAAGGAGCTCACTTTGTATTAATTCAATGGTCAATGAAATTACATAGCAATTTTAGAGGAAACAAAATTATAATTAAAACTGTAGAGGAAACACTAATTCCTTTCACTAAAGCAAAATTCAGAACATCCTGGTGTCAGCACTGGAAAACAATCTCCAGGTAATTGAAGCAGGAAAACCACATCCATTTAGGGGTTCTCTCATTTTCATTATGACTGCTACCACCATAGCAGCCTCTAGGCCTCCATTCTAACACTTTTGTCCAGGTATGGAGCAATCAAAAACATCTTGCTTTGTTTCACTTTAGTACAAATGATATAGAAAAGACATCAAAAGAAGTTATTAAGCGATAAGAGAGAATAACTGGGAAACAGTGTGTATGAAATATATAAACAGTCTAGTTTACAAAGAACTACTTTATTCTTTATAGAACATTATTAGCCCATAGTTCATGTTATTCTACATTGGACACCAAGTATCTGTTAACACTGTGAAATAATATGTAAGACATTATGTGCATTTATATAGTCTTTGTATAAAGGATGTGATGGAAGACGACCTCTACCAATAGATAGAAAAGAAATTCTTGTAATTGTCTGTTATGCAAGCCAAAAGCGGATGGGGTAATTTGCCAGAAATAATACTATAAAGGATATAAGTAATTTGGTCCAAGTACACAGCTCTCTGGGTTGCATTATTCAAGAGTAAATTTTAGAATGTCTGGAAGCAGAGGTCTTACCCAGTGTTCAAGACATATGAGGTGTCTGAGAATTTCTCTGAAATCACACTGAACATCTTGTGTACATGTATGTGTGTGTGTATATTACCTGGGGAGTCTTTAAAAGGCTCATAAGCTCTTTTATGGCACTTCTTCATTTCACTTCTGTGCTGGGCCTCCCCATTTATGAAAGCAGAAGTTTCAGCCTCTGAGACTTTGGGCACAAGTCAGCAGGTGGTGACAGTTTTCTCTTCCAACACTGCATCTTTTAAGCATTCTTAAGAAAGCAAGCAGCCATCAGTAATGAACATCATTCAGGTGACGTTCTGTATGTATGAACTGTATTTGAGATTAAAAGATGGGGAAGAGATGGGAAGTGAGTAGACATGAGGCTATTACAGGGCTGAGGAGAAAAGTGGCAGAATCTAATTATGATGGGATGAGTGGGAATACACAAATGAGGATGGGCAGAGGATACATATCTTGGTATTTGGTATATACCACAGGGTTTTTTTCACCAAGTTGTCATTCTGTATTTCGAAAAGAAAATGGGGGAAAAACGAAATCAAAGAGTAAGTCAGTGCTTGGCATATAATAGGAATGTAATAAATTTTGGAAAGACTCACACTACCATGGTGAAACTTTTCGTATTAAACATATATTTAGTATGAAACATATATTCATTTGCAGAACAGACAGTAGTTGGACTTTTATATTACTAATGCTTACAATATTTCAACTTCTGGTCATCTTATACAAGTTCATTAGACCACTGATCGTTGTTGCAATAGAGTTCTGAAAGTTTAATTTTCAGATGTGAATGAGAAATGAGGTCATGGCACAGATGAAGACAGGCAATGAAAGTATAAAATTGGTAAGCTTGGTCTATGAGAACCTATATGAGCAAAGAATCTGAAAAAGAATAGACATATGTATATGTATAACTGAATCACTTTGCTGTACACGTAAAACTAACACACTGTAAATCAACTATACTTCAATAAAATTAATTATTTTAAAATTAATTAATTAAAATTAAAAAATGGTAAGCTTGGTGAACTGTAGTTGACCTCGTTCAGCAAAGTATAAGTGGGCACTGGTTCTGGAGGATACAGGAGTGGTTTGAATAGAGAGAGGGCCAACTTTACTTCCTAACAGTAAGTTAAAATTAGGGGAATACAGAGATTACAAAATAATAATCAGAAAGTGGCATAAATGTAAGAAGCAGGCTGGCTCTTCTTATACGAGAGAAAGAGAAAGCTAAATTTGTGGTGGACATGGTAAGGGAATCATTTGAAACAATCGAGATTTCAGTTGAAGTGAAGAGGTCAGAAAATATTAAGGATAAATAAAGCTTAGTTTATTCATTAGGAACATGGAAGTTAGAGTTAGTAAAAACCAGTCTCAAAATGATAATTCTCTAATTTGATAATTCTGAACTAATCAGAAAAAAATATGAACTATAGTGCACATTAAGTCAATGTTGAGGAATAATGATGTATTTATTTGAGTACAATTCAGTTGTTATTTTATAATGCTTTAACAAAAGTATACATTAAATACATAGAATTTTATATATTACTATATAAGTATACTTTTTAGCATAGAATATTATAAAATTATCTAATCACTTAAAAGAAAATAACATTTTCCTTCTCACAAAGTTCTGAAATTAAAGAAAAAATTTATGAAGATATAAACTATTCACTGAAGTTTCTGAAATAATCAGAAAGCTTGAATCAAAGAGAGAGTACATTTAAGAAGGATGTGTTATTGTTTAATTCAATGGTTAAAGAAATAGAAAAATTAAATGGGAACACTTTTCTGTTAAACTTTCCCCTCTGGCGGCTGGTATAAATAAGGGAGCTGGTATGGACCCTCCATTTCCCTTGAACAGGTGTTAACTTCGTCCCAGAGGGCTTAACTTCACGATTAAGAGCATGGCCTCTGGGCTCAAACCTTTTGTGCCTGAATCCTAGACATGTCACTTGTTAAGTGTGCAACTTTTGGCAAGTTTCTTACTTTCTCTAAGTCTCAATATTTGCCTGTGTAATGTGGATAATATGTGTGAGGGTTAAACGCCACTGACAAAGGGTAATTGGTATACATTTAAGCGCTCAATAAATTTGGCTATCAGGAGGAGTTTAGACATAGAGGGAGATGGTAGATAGATTCAGAAGGGAAATGTGAGAATTCGTTTAGAATGAACAGTTTCGAGGAAGATAACAACTGAAGGGGGGGGGTCTCCCTTCCCATTCAGCTGCTAGAAAAAGAGGTGTGTTTAACAGGACAGAGAAAACAGGTTGAAAACTGGTGGCCCTGTGGCCATTGGAGTAGGGGAAGCACGTTAGAAGTGTTTCACACACAGACCGAAGAAGCTAAATACTACACATCCAACAGAGCTGTGGATATCTATTTAAGTATGTCTGTGGGTCTATCTGTGCAATGTTTCTCTTGAAAAGTCAGCAAGCGCTGTGAAGCTAGAGCTTCAATCCTCTCTGACACTTGTTTAGAGGAGGGGCAGCAGCAGAGAAATCTCAGAGTGTAAGACAATCTACAAATACCTGCAGGGACATACATTACTACTTTCCACTTTCCTCCTGGTATCAGAGCTCTCAAAGCAGTTTATACCCTTTCATTGCCTTATTCATTCCCTTCATGCATCTTCCACAATCAGGCTTCTGTTTCACATTTTTTACTTCATTTTCCTCTGTAATGTTGTAATTGCAAAAATGAAGTGAACTTGCCTCAATCCTCTTCCTTCTTGTCCTCAATGAACTATAAACTGGTAAATATATATCTTCTCTTTCTCTTATCTAGAAATCCACCCTTTAGGGTGTGAAATTCTACAATGTGTAAGACAAAATTGTTCTCTTATAATTAACTGTGTCTATATAAACCTTCGCATTCAGTATATACATTTATTATGTTCAGTTGTTATTCATAATATATTTATTATATTCATATATATATAATGAATGTGCATATCAACTTTATCCCCTTAAATTTAAGCCCTCCAGGTAATACATATTTTTGTCTTTATGACCTACATAGGTCTCGAACACATATTCTTCCTTGTTTTCCTTTTTTCTTTTCTTACAACCTTTTCAAAATGCAGTAACCATTCTTAGCCCAAGAATAGATTTGACCTGTAGGCCATAGTTTGCTTACTGATGCTTTAAAATAAATAACTCTGAATTTGAGAAAAATACAACAAAACTCAATATTATCAGTTATTGATGTTGGATACGGTACACTCTAATGCAAGTGAGCGACAACAAGTACTATGGTGAGAATATGTTTATCAGTTCCCAACAAATCTGAGGAGTGAAGGTAAGTTGTGTGAAAGGAAAATAGAAATGGAGTCATTATTGGTAGGGAGAGCTCTCTCAAATGGAGCCTCTGAGGAAGCCACTGAGGAAGTGTGACTTAGGCACATCTCAGCCGAGATGGAATCTGAACTTTGACTACCTATTGCTTTGACACAGGCATCCAGAGCATCTGCCCACGTTCCAGAAACTCAAGATACTTATCGGACCCTTACCCTAAAATAACTTGTGACAGAGAATCCCTTAAGGACAAATATTTCCTTTCCTGCGTCAGAGTCAATCATAATGCCTGCCAGACAGCTTTAACAACCTTGTACCTTTTATCTTTATAAGTCCCTGACTCTTTCTCTTCCACAAAACATCTTTGGGTTTTACCTGAATCTGTCTCTCCAGGATTGCAATTATTAAGACCCCAAATACAACTTTGTTCTCTGCAGCCTCGATACTGATTCTTGTTCGACAGTTGGGCCCCATAGTTTACGAATAAGTGAGACAAGTTCTTATCTCTTGGTTCATGCCTCTGATCTCCTCTTTCTTGTTCAAATTAAATGTTATTTCCTGAGAATGACTGCCTCCTTATATGGAGATAAACTTCTAATTTTCACCTTAGATCTAGTCATGTGACCAAGGAATTATTTTATTCCTTGGTCACATGACAAAGGAATGAGAAAATAGACTCATTTTCTCAATCTCTTATGGACTGCTTTCACTTTGATCTGCCAAAAATGTTACTGTTGAGAAAATTGTTTCTTTTGCCTGTTAATTTGATCCCCTCAACCTTTTCTTGTACATTTTCTATGCTACATTTAATCAACTTAAATTACTCACAGTTGATTTCCAGGCCTACCAATATACCACTTCTGCCTTTCAATACTCACTCACCTTGTACCTTTGCACTTCTCTTTTCTGTCATTTTTGCTCCAAATTGCTCATATTTAAAAAGTCCTCTTGCAATATCATGCATAATTCACAGATGTGAGGAGGAACAGCTGTAAAATCTTTCTGCCAAGGCATACACTCATTCACAATGCCCAGTGGTTTCTCAGTTGTGTGTAGGATTTTTCTGCTGGGATGGGTCTTTTATCATCTTCAAACATTCATGACTCAGCCACACATACTAGCTTCACAGAGTCTTCCCGGCTATAAAGTTTAGAGCAAGCTTCGAGTCCCAAGTATCTGCTATGGTCTGAATGTTCTATACATTGAATTCCTATGTTGAAATTCCTATGTTGAAACCCTAATGCCCAATGTGATAGTATTAGTAGGTGGACCTTTGGGAAGTGCTTGAGTCGTAACAATGGAACCATCATGAATGACATTAATGCCTTATAAAAGAGGCTCCAGAAAGATCCCCTGCCCTTTCTACCATGTGAGGACACAGGGAGTTGGTGTCAGCTTATGAACCAGGAAGAAGGTCCTCACCAGAAGGCAAACATGCTAGCACCTCAGTCTTGGACTTCCCAGCCTCCAGAACTGTGAGCAATAATTGCTGTTGTTATAATCTACCCAGTTGGTGGTATTTTGTTATAGCAACACGATTGGAGTAACATAGCATCTTTCTACCCTAGAGGAATAATTCCTAGACTAACTACCTAGTAAAATTTGTGCATTACCTCAACGTACACCAAGTGATGCTGGATGAGGTAAAACCCAGAAACAAGGCTGCTGAAGAGTTTCGTCATGATCTACTATCACATACTGTCACATACCTCAGAGGCACTACATATTTACTCGTGTCAGGAGCTTCACACGGCAGTGGTTTTCTTCATGGCAGTGTGAACACCAGCATCGCTGCTACTTGCTACTCCTAAAGAAGCTGGAATGCCTCACTCCTCTTCCTCGTTTGAGAGCTACTCCAGTTTTCACTTGGCTGATCTTCAAGCTACTTATCGTAAGTGCCCATTCTCCTGATTTTCAGGAACACTCATTACTACTATATCCCTCAGGGCAATTTTAGAAGTTTAAAGCAATGAAGCGTAGCTTCTTATGATAAGAAAAAAGAATAAGGTGGAATGTTGTTCATTTATTAATCATTTATGAGTAGCTGTCATATGCCAGGCATTGGGGCATTGTGCTTTGGATGTCAGAAGCAGTCCCTGCTTTCAAGTGGTCTCTGGTAAAGCTGGGAGGGGTTTCAACTGGACAGAATAGTATAACATAATGAGTAGATATGTGCCAGGATAGGGTGCCAGGGTGGGAAGGAGGACACAGAGAAAGAACGAGTTTATCATGAAATATTTTTGAAGAACAGGACACCTGATTTGTGTTTTGAAGGAAATGTAGAAATGTGAAAGACAACAAAGAAGTTTCAGAAATGAACATTCTAGGCAGAGGCTACAGCAAGATTTAAAAAGCAAGAGGGCACAAACCACAGAGCTGATCTCCCTGTGCTATGTGGCTGCTTCCCACTAGCTATCTATTTCACATTTGGTAGTCAGTGTATATATGTCCTGTGACCACCTAGAGGGGTGGGATAGGGAGGGTGGGAGGGAGACGCAAGAGGGAAGAGATATGGGGATATATGCATATATATAGCTGATTCACTTTGTTATAAAGCAGAAACTAACACACCATTGTAAAGCAATTATACTCCAATAAAGATGTTAAAAAAATAAATTTTAATAAAGACAAGAGGGCATAAAGAGCAATGGTGGTTCTAAAGCACTGCCAATAGGTAAGTATGACTGGAGTATAAGATCATTTGAGCAAGTAATGCAAAAGATACCAAAATTTGCACTGGATAATCTAACGTAAGGATATATCACCTTTCCTTTTTTCACTCTAGAAATATTTACTGAGCGACTCTTATGTGCCAATGATGGTTGTAGGTTCTGCAGTGAAAAAACCATGACTCTACCTGCACGGAATTTGCATTCCACCTAGGGAAGAGAGAGAAAATAAACCAATACCAAAATATTGATATATTGTTTGGCAGATGGGAACAAACATATGGAGAAAAATATATCAGAGATGGAATGGAGCATGTGTAGGTTAATGTGTGCACCTGCATGGGGATGCACAACAGTTGTTTTTTATAGGATGATCAAGGTCTCACTGATGTGGTGACATTTGACCAGAAACTGGAAGGTAGTCATATCCTATTATCATAACCTCTAGTATCATATTCTGTTTATATGTGTAGGGACTGCTTTTCTAGAACATTCCCGGAAGATGAAATCGTACATGCAAGGGCCTTTGGATGGGAGGACGTTGAGTGTTGAAAGTACAAGGTAAGAGGCTGGTGTTCCTGGTGTGGGAAGAGTGAGAAGAGCAGTGGATAAACTGGAGAGCTGCTGGTGGTGAAGGGGGTGCAGAATAGATAGGGCTTTTTAGAGTCTCTTTAAGTACTTGTTCCCTTGTGGCTCCCCACGTCTTAGACAGAATCAAGGAAATGTCTAGCCCCAGGCAGTGGAGAGCAGGCATTTGGGAGTTTTCGCTGAAGAGTTAAGCTTAGAAGCCTAAAATCTTTATGGACAGAGAGAAATTTGGCTAAATTTCCTCTTTACTACATCAGAGAAATAGATGGATAAATCCAAAGAATTTTCCACAAAGGGAAAGCACCATCAGGATTTGCATTTTTGTTTTGTCTTGTTTTTTAACAAGAGGGAAGGGAAATTACTGTTACTATTTTGAATCTGAGAAAGACTGGGGTAAAGAGAGGTTAAATGGCTCATTCACTGCAAAGCTGGGCTTAAGAGAAGGACAGTCAAGAGTGTTCTACATGATGCCCTCGGCCAATCACTTACTCAGAGGAGGGCCGATTACTTTTTTTTTAAATTAAATTAAATGAATTTATTTATTTATACAGCAAGTTCTTATTAGTTATCTATTTTATACATATTACTGTATACATGTCAATCCCAATCTCCCAATTCATCCCACCACCACCACCCTTGCCCTGCTTTCCCCCGGTGGTGTCCATACGTTTCTTCTCTACATCTATGTCTATTTCTGCCTTGCAAACCGGTTCATCTGTAACATTTTTCTAGATTCTACATATATGTGTTAATATACGATATTTGTTTTTCTCTTTCTGACTTACTTCACTCTGTATGACAGTCTCTAGGTCCATCCACGTCTCTACAAATGACCCAAGTTCATTCCATTTTATGTATGTACTACGTCTTTTTTATCCATTCGTCTGTCAATGGGCATTTACGTTGCTTCCGTGACCTGGCTATTGTAAATAGTGCTGCAATGAACATTGGGGTGCATGTGTCTTTTTGAATTCTGGTTTTCTCTGGGTATGTGCCAGTAGTGGGATTGCTGGGTCATATGGTAATTCTATCTTTAGTTTTTTAAGGAACCTCCATACTGTTCTCCATAGTGTTCTCCATAGTATCAATTTACACTCCCACCAACAGTGCAAGAGGGTTCCCTTTTCTCCACACCCTCTCCAGCATTTGTTGCTTGTAGATTTTCTGATGATGCCCATTCTAATCACTGTGACTTTCAATACGCTTCCCTGGGGCACTAGTGATGATCTTCCCAATAGCTTGGGCAGCTTGGTGAAGAAGATCAGAGGCTGACTTCAGCTTTTCATAGCTCTCCATCTTTCTACTTCCTAAATTCCCATTCCTTTTACTTGAGCAGTAGTTCATCAAATAAGTAACAGCAGCAGAAGTTTCTCCGAGAAACTTGTTAGAAATGCAAATTCCCAGCAGAGGCTCCGGAAATCACTGTTTTGACAAACCTTCTGATTCTCGCTAAAGCTTCAGACCCATTGCTCTCCTTCTGATCTGAGAGAGAGGGAGAAGGGGAAAGATAGAGAAAGCCCAGGAAAGAATGCTGGAAAGTAAGTTCAGATAGCTTTTTACATGGGGTTTTTACTGTGGTAACTTACAAATGGTTGAAAAAAACCCACAAATTGAAACATGTAGCTACTTTAAGGACTCTTTAGCAGAAATCAATCTTATTCCCGATCTATTACTTCATAGGTCATTTCCTCATAGGGATGACTAACAGCAATTCAACAGAAAATGCTTTTTATATTTAAATAACACTTTCTGTTCCAAGATGTCAAAATGTTTGACAAGTGGTCAAAATGCAGCTCACTAATATTCTCAACCCCATGGTAGTAAATAAACCACCTCTACCATCACTGCTGTTTACTGGTGATTTCTTGTCTGGGAAAGTTGAAGCACCTTCGCTATCTCTGTAGAAAGTCAATGACTAAAGGAGAAAACGTCCTTCATCTTGGTTCCCATAGGAAACCAAATTGATAAATTACTCAGTGACTTCTATTATTGCATCTCAAGGATAGTTAACAATGCTCATCAAGGAAAAATCCCAAAGAACATTCCTGCCCTATCTCTGATTAAGCCTGATTTTGGAAAATCCCCTGCTCTATCTACATTTCATTACAATATGAATGCTACTTAATTCCCTATTACTTCTGATTACACGGGATCAATGCCACTTGAAGAGTAAGAAGCAAAGATTCACTACCTTGGGGTCTCCTTGACAGCCAAGCCTGTGCCTTAGTCATTTTGACTCCCTAGTGACCAGCCTGGTATCTGGAATAGTATATGCGATCAGTAATTATTTCTTGAATGTATGATGTATGAATGAGTCAAGATATTTTTAGAGTTGGAGTCATGGATCAAGAGGAGACAACGTGGTTTAAAAAAAAACTACTACATTCTCAGAAGAAGGTGCTGCAATGAATGCTAATAACCACCCGACAATGTCCTCTGTCATTGCAAATAATGTGATACCAACATCTACTAATCAATGAAAAAAAGACTTTCAGAATTCAAATTTGGATAGGATTTTGAGCTGGGGATTCCTCTCACCCACCTTTTCCTATGATAAAACTTGGAACTGTAGTGTCAACAGATAATATGCCAGTTTTTCATTTAAAATTGGAAAATATAATTTTGGAGGCATGAAATAAAACTGATGGGCAAATATCAGAATTTCCATCAATGTAAAAATTTAATTTCTAAAATGCTGCAGGTTAGTTTATCAAAATACTGAAATTGCCTCGTATCATAAGTCAAAGCACCCTCTCTACTAAAATAAGGAGCTATAAAGTTGCACAATCACTGTCAATAATTTTTTTACTTGGTTTGAAAAAAAGTTGCTTGTTTTAAATAAAACAAAGTTCAACTGAAGTGACTATATATCAACAGTCTTGTAAAACTCCTTGTGTTAGATTTCTTCTATCCCCAAGATGCCAACCATGCATATTAAACTGACTCTGGTTTTTTGCATATGATTTCTGTACATCTTTCCTGTTTGAATTTTAATGTTAAGTACCCTTTCTTAGAGTGTGGATTGTAACCACTCTGTTTAAAACTCTATCACCAGTACCTAGAACAGTGCCTGCCACATAAAAAACACTTAATAAAATTTCTAAATTATCTTGATTAAAATCCGTACTCATCCTAGCTTTAAGCACATGAAGACAGAAATAGGTTCCAACTGCATAAGAACACGTGAATAATCCAGAGTAAATGTTAACTATAAGTACCAATTATCTGTTGATTAAAATACAGAACATGGCTGAGATTTGGAATTACTTCCTAATAACCCTGAGTCAGAGCTGTGGTAAAGGCTTACTGGGGGCATGTTACCATTTTCTGCGTACATACTCAGAAAAGGAAGAAGTTGATGAGAGAGCATGCAAGATTTTCCGGCTCAAAATGGAACTTGACTCATCTGCATGGAAACATCCCGCGAAACACAGAGAGCTCACTCTTCTGCTGGATTAAGCTCACCCTGGTGAATGGAATGGAACAGAAACAAGAGACTGAGGTCTAGGTTTTGAGGACCTTCACTCCACTTACCTGCTTTCACAGGACCAGGCAACGGACAAGAAGAAATGTGAAACTGCTGCTCTGTACCTCGAAACGAATACAGTCACCCTATGTAACAGAATGTGTCATAAATCTGACCAATCAGAATAATTCCTCCATTCTTGGTGGTGTAGCTCTGATAGAAATGGACAGAGCTGGGCTCTCGGGGTGGGAAGGGGGTGGTTTCCTTCTGTTACAGGCTCTAAACTTTCTTCAATTTTCCTATTATTTAAGCCTAACTAAAACGTATGGACTTTAGAAAAAGAGTAGGTACTAAAATTAAATAAGCCAAGACTGTTGAGGGTGAGGAAAATGATAACAAATTTAAGAAAATGTAGAATCATTACTATGAGAATTACCAGAACTGTGTCTGTTCCAAATATGAGCCTGATATAGCATTTTAATTATGAATAGAATTAAACAGAAATTCACTTGCTGTCTCCGTCTGATAATATTACCAGAGACTTCCCTTAAGGAAATTTAAAATTATTTATTCCAGGTAAATCTCTACAAGTCCTTAATTTCAACCTTATTATAAGAAATAACAAAGAGTATCAACAAGCTGGCAGAATTTTGACAATTCTCCTGCCTCCCTCCATTCCGCCTTCTTTTCCTCTTTCCCTCCCTCCCTTTCCCTCCTCTTCCCTCACTCCCTTTCTTTCCACAAAGCAAGTAAATGGGTATATAGGAAATAGTAGGGATCACACGCTTTCGTTACAGGGGTTGGGAATGTGGACTCTCACAAAAACAGACTTGATTTTAAATCCTGTATCTGTGCCTTACCAGCTGTGTGACCATGAATAATTTAATCATTCTGTGCCTCAGTCTGTCCGGCTGTAAAATAGGTGCAAAGAGTACCTACATCTTAGGATTGTTGTGAGGGGGGATTCCAGTTGGTTTTAAAACAGTATTTAGCACAGAGGAAGCATAATAATTATTAGTTTTCACTTCTCTGAATATATAAAACATTTAGTATTGGGATTTATAGTCTCAAAATCTAACACTCACTGATGTGAATATCTGATTAGCTAAATGAAGAAAAAAATTGTTATAGTAATTATTTCTTTAGTTTCTCATTTTGTTTTTTTAACTGAAAACCAGAATCACAATTTCTTGGTATTATCTGTTATCAATGAACAGTAATAAGACTATAATATTATTTTTGATAAGGCACTGAATATTTGAAATGAAGAAAACTAAGAAATAGTAGTAAATAAACCTTTTCTTTTACTAATCCCAAGTGAAAGATGAAATTAATGATGATATGTGAAAACTCTGGAGAAGTCATACAGAAAGAACCTCAACTACTTGAGGCACACTTGAAATTCAAATGACACTAAATGACTAATTCGTAAATCAAGAACCCTTCACTAAAATTAAAAACACAAATGCTTTCTTTTTCTTGATTTCTTGTAGGAAGTGAAAGAGTACTCGGTAGGTGTCAGACTATTTTCAAAAGCAGGTTATAGAGATGATATTTCAGGAGTGTAAAAATACTAAGGCGGATCTCATAAATGATTGGTATATTATTTAATTCAGGTTACCATCAGAACTGTCAATGTTTGTTTATTAAGCAATGCAATCCTTTAGGTAGGAAGCATGGTTCTTTGGAGTAGTTGATAGACACAAGATACACAAACTGGAATATGGTGAAAAAACAGACAGTATAGATATTTTAAAATTAAACTTAGGAATTATTTAACATGGCCATTTCTTTGGGTTGAAGAAAGAAATTCACATAGATTTTCCTGCTTCAGGCTCCAGTGAGGTCTATAGGCAAATTTGTAACTAGAGCAAGATTCAGACCTATTTCCATTTTTGTGCTTACCTCTTAAATATGTCCAGTTCCTACAGCATAGAGGAAAGCACTAGATTGGCCATGGCATGAAACAGGTTAGAATTCTGGCCCTGCCACTTAATAACTGTGCACGGCTTAAATGGGCAATTTGCTAAACTTCATGAATTTCAATTCCCACCCTCCAACCCCCACCCTGGGCAAAATGAGTATAATCCTTTTTCTACCAACTCTAGAGAGTTAGGATGGTCTGAGGAGAAAATGTATACAAAAATGCTTTGAAAATTATTTAATGCTTTAAAAATATTATTTATCATTATTATTTCAAGATGGGAAAACTCCCCCTCCTCTAACATATTCAGTTTTTTATGGCCCGCTAGATCTTCCAGAAAGCTACATAAAACCTGAACATTTTAACAACACTCGGAAATGTTTAGATGTTAAAAAAAAATTATCCAAACTGGCACATTTCTTCTTAAACAGTTCTAAAAGTAATACATACATATTGCAATGAATTTGGAAATACAGAATAAGAACAGGAGAAAGTAAAGGTCGCCCTGACCTGACTCTCTTATTTCTTGAGTTAACCATTGATAAATAATTTTTAAATTTTCTTTGGGTCTTTTTTCTCTATGTGTGTGATATTCAAAACCAAGTTGTGAACATGCTGTATTTATTATTTAACGTTCTTCTCTTCTCACTTGACATTTTACAAAAAACAATTTTAATTTGTTAGTTCCTGTATTGTTTCCGATCCTCAGCATCATAAAATACTTAATAGTGAAGGTTACCTATGAGCTATTATGTAAAAAATAGTTCAGCATATATAACCTAAATAAATATATTAGAAATTCATATGCTTGAAAGCAGTGATCCCCAACTGTTTTGGAGCTAGGGGCCGGTTTCATGGAAGACAATTTTTCCACCAACAGGGTGAGCGGGGGAGGATAGTTGGTTCAGGCTGTAATGCCAGCGATGGCGAGCCATGGGGAGCAGCAAATGAAACTTCGCTAGCTCGCCCGCCGCCCACCTCCTGCTGGTCGGCCGGGTTCCTAACACGGCCAGGGGGTTGTGGACCCCTGCTTTAAAGGATATCCCTATATTTTTATGTGATTGACCATTTCAAAAGTTTCATAGACAATTCCAATATTTATATTTAATTAAAGACCATGAAACTTTTTTTAGTATTTTTAAATAAAAGATAGTTAAAGATTACTTCATTTAAAAGCGATAACAAATCTCTAGAACACTTCCTTCTGCTTAAGTGAGGCGTTAGATAAAAAATGCACTATAGGAATATAGATTATACTCGAGTTTCAATAAAAATCTGAATAAATACTATAGAATTGTTATCTCCCCTTTATTCTGTTAATAATTGGTAATAGGAATATTATGGAGAATGATTGAAGCTTAATAGTCATATGTCAATTACCAAGATCACATTTGTGTGGTACAATGAATTTGCAAAGGTAGACTATCAAATATGTTTTATTGTCAAAGGTGGTCTGCCAACCTGCAAGTCATTTCATAAGTTATGCTCTAAAATATATCATTTACTGATACCCAAGAGACATCTCGGTATGTCATTAATAGTGCAGAAACTCTAAGCCAGGGATATTTTTGTCTTTATAATTAATTTGAGACAGCAGCTAATAAAAACCAGAATAATAACACTAATAACCTTCAAATTCATTTTGACCCTAAACTATATATAGCAATTTCAACAGAAGTTAGTATATTTACATACTAAATTAAAATTCCTAAACTAGTATTACAATTGATGCAGTGTTTTTATGAAATACTACTTGTATAATATTTCATTAAAATAATAAAATGAGAACAATATAGAAATGTCATAAATATTTGTGTCCTAGAAAGGATTTAGAGGGAATTTCTGGTAGTATAAATTAATACATGATTAATCATATTACTTTTATTTATATAGCATCCAAACATACACATCTGTAATCTTATATGTCTTTACCATCAAAAGAAATATATTCCAGAATTAATTTTAAAAACACTGCTTTGACTGTGCTTATGTTTTCTAGTTGAGAAGTCTGGACTTTAAGCATTTTTAAATTATAGAACTAATCAGAAAGCAAGAGGAAACCAACAATACAACTGATGGCATTTGTTAATATAAGCCTTTGGGTAAAATTGTTGTGAAAGTAAGAATGGAAAAAGAATAGAATTATTAATCAACAAATGGCTATTTTAAAAAATCTAGTTAATAGTATACTACCTGGGTTATTCTCTTACTTGAAAAAATTACAGTATATTAGGTTGTCCTCATTTGGAACTATGTAACTGCCACACTCATGTTTCTAGTTTTACTAGAAGAGTGCATTTTTTTGGTATAAGCGTAAGAAAAAAAAAAAAAAAAACTGGAAAGTTCCATAGTGCAGTTTCCTTCCTCCCTCTCTCCAACAGAAAAAATAAGAAATACTGTACCTAACCAACAGATCTGATGATTCCAAAAGGGACAAGTCTCTATTCTGAGACACCATTCAAGTCAGAACATTCCAAATTAGGATTTTGTGAGACACTGGAAAATTATGGCATGAAAAATCGAAGACTATTTCTAATACACTATAAAATGTATTCCTCAAAGCAAAAGAGCTAATGGAAGGCCAGAGCACTTAATGGATAAAATATAATCAAATGAAACAGAAGCATGTTCCAAGCTGAAAGGCAACAATATCACTATTCTCACATAATTGGATAGTAGTTATAACCCAGTAAGATCAGGTTTAAAAACATCTAAATATATATAAATACACATATGTATAAATCACATATATAGTGCCTGAAGTAAATACATATTCGTATTCATATATTAAAGAATCACTTTGAAATTTTAAAAATATTTTTTAACTATTGAAAAATAAACAGCTAGTGAAATACTAAGTTTTCTTTGCAAAAGTTGACTCTGGAAACAAAGGTTCTTCAAATGCTTCTCCAAGAACTTCTCTGTTTATTTTAAATATAATCAAAAAATAAAAAAATAATAAATATTATCAAATATTTGAAACAGAAGGCAAATGTTCATGAAAACAGACATATATACATGCATATATATATTTACACACATAATTGGCTAAATATAATTAATATATATAATACACATAAGTACAGATCTTCCTTAACTTACTATGGCATTGCATCCTGATAAACCCAACATCAATTGAAAATATCATAAATTGTAAATGCTTATACTACACCCAATCTACCAACCGTCATAGTTTACCCTAGTCTACCTTAAAGGTGCTCAGAACACTCACATTAGCCTAAAGTTGGGCAAAATCATCAACATAAAGCCTATTTTATAATAGTCTGTTGACTATCTCATTTGTTTTATTGAATACTGTACTGAAAGTGAAAACCAGAACGGTTGTTAAGTGTGTCAGGTGTGATCCAGTCGCTGAGTGGGAGGCGTGGCTTGCTGCTGCTGCCCAGCATCACAAGAGAGCATCATGCTGCTTATCAGTAGTCTGGGAAAAGTATAGTTTCTACTCTAAATTCAAAGTATACTCTGAAAAAATTCAAACTATAGTTTCTACTAAACGAGTATCACTTTCGCACCATGGTAAAGTAGAAAAATCGGTAAGTCGAACCACTGTAATTCGGGGAATGTCTGTATATAAATTTTTGTATAATATACGTGTATGCACATGTATATTTAAAACAGGAATTTAGACTGTTTGCTACATCTCATCTTAGAAGCAGACTATGCCCAAAATCTATGCCTCAAGCCTTTGGTGAATAGCTAATGAATTCAGTATTCAAACAGGGATTAAAAATATTGATTTGGAAATTCAGGACAAACTTACTACTAAAAATGTTTTACACTTTTTACTTAAAAGAACATAGTTAGGTACACATGATTAGACTCTACCAACTGAAATAAATTATTGCCGATTTGGCTAGAGTTGTTGATCACCACAAAATTCTCTCTTGTGGACAACTATGGCTTACATATTAAATGGAAGGCTTTTTAGGCAGTTTTTGTACTTGTTTCCTTAGACCTAAATGGTCCACATAATGATAAAAAGTCAAAAAAAATGTAAAATTATGTGCTTTTTAAGCCCAACAAAATTGTTATCATACTGAAGCTCGTCTGTATACTAACAGTGCAGTTTTTATAGGCAGGTGTTTCTGGTACTAAAGTTTTCACGTTAATTGAGGCTCTATTTTTGATTTCAGTTTAAAGGTGTTGCTAGTGATTGAATCTACTCAGTACTGCACATTTATGAATAAGACTCTGAATATTAAAATTCTTACATGTACTCTCTAAATTCATTGAGATTCAGTAAAATAGAAAGATATCATATACCAAGAAGATTCCTTTGTATATGGTGTACAATGGAGTAACAGATTAATTTTCCTTTTTGGACAACTTAATGATATTGATTAACATTAAAAAACTTCAAAAGTTACATATTAAAAAAAAAGATTGGGGTACAAGGAAGATAGTAGTATTACCTTTAAAGGCTTTTGTTAGAGGAAGTGAATGTTAACAACTCTTTATAAATTAAAGTTGCCCTCTCCCAGGAACTTCAACACTGTATCAGAAAAAAATAAAATTGTCAACTATTGCTTTTAAGAAAGGGAACAATTCCTATTTTCTAGAACATTACCTCTGAAATCAACACCGTAATTCAACAACCTTCATATCATTTCTGATAATGAGTCAGTGAAAAGAGTGATTAGACAAATGGTACAATTCAGAAAGAAAATAAGATGCAGAAAGAAATTCAGAAAGAAAATAAGATGCCAACTGAGTTTTCCCAGGTCATCCAATCAACTCCTTGCAGAGTTAAAAATAGAAGCTAAGACTAATTCCCACAGCTACTGCCAGATCAGAGCCTGACAACTTTGCATTGTGGGAGCTTCAACCTCTCCTGCTACTGGGATTACGTGCATTGAGACATCTTCCTATGAGGTTCAGTCATTTCAAGGTTTGGTTTAAAATGGAGAGGGGTAGGAAAAGGTTCATAATTTAAGGGAAAATCTGTGGTAATCAGATCTCATTGTAAACTGCTCACGAGAATTAGAAAGATGAAAACTGGAAATATTTACTAACCCTTACTATGTCTCAAACACTGCAATAAGTTCCCTTTTATGTTATCTTCTTTCATCTTCGCAACAACCCTGTGATTTCCCTGTTTTAAATATCCAGAAACAATTCACAGTGGTTAAGTAACTTACCCTAAGTCATAGAGACAGAAAACAATAGAGGTAGGATTCAAACTAGGTGAGGTTCAAAGTTCAAATTCACTTCCTGAAAAACATGATTAGAACAGAAATGGTAGCCAAAACTCCCCAAAGTAAATTAAAAAATTAAAAGAAAGAGAGAAAGGAGGCGGGGAGGGCCTAGTGATCTGCATACCTTAAAAATAATGTTTAGAACTTTTTGATTGATCTTAAAAATGACCAAAAGCTACCTGCCTGAGAGCTCTAAGGATAAAATTATTAACAAACTAAACAAAAAACATTGATTTTTATACTCACTCACTTTGAGATCAACCCAATTGCTTTCCTTTCATAACACTGCACTGCCATTTTATTTCATTTTCTAGTATATTTATTAAGAGGTAATTTAAAGACAAGTATTTTGCCTAACAGGTTAATGATTTTTTTTCTTCTAAACGATGACCAAATGCCAATCCTCCTCCCCTTATTCAATAGATTAATTAGTGTCAGATCATTTTAGTGTCATATTTAATTTCTGTGCTGAAATAGTGATTTCACAAACCCTGTGAAGATGTTACACATCCACTCTAACATGCATGCAGGTGGAGAATATTTTCAACTCATGTAGATTTTGCTTTCTCTATGATTGTATTCTTCACAATCAATGAGATAGAAAAAGACAGAGATAAGAGAACTGTTGCCTAATATTTTCTTATTAAAATCTGTATCTTGGGCTTCACTGGTGGTGCAGTGGTTAAGAATCCGCCTGCCAATGCAGGAGACACGGGTTCGAACTCTGGTCTGGGAAGGTCCCACATGCCGCAAAGCAACTAAGCCCATGCGCCGCAACTACTGAGCCTGCACTCCGGAGCCCGCGAGCCACAACTACTGAGCCTGCGCGCCGCAACTACTGAAGCCGGTGTGCCCTAGAGCCAAATGCTACTGTCTCATGCCTTGCTTTGCAATCCTGGATTGCTTTCTAATATGGAGATGATGTAAGAAATATAATCTAGATATCTCTTCTACAGGATCACCAGCCATGTCTCAACTAACTTGTATCAGTGGAGACTCTCAGGACATACATATTTATTTATTATAAAACTCTTCGGTACTGATCATTAGGTAATTCTGGTAAATGTTGGCGCGTAATAATAGTTAAGAATGTCAACCCCACTTCATTTCAGCTTGATACGCTGCAGGAAAGCACAAATTAGATGAAAGCAATTTCCCCAAGAACAACTCACTTCCTTGAGATGAGAGATAAACTTGGATGAACAATGATTTGTCACAATTTATTTTTGAGGGTAGTGGTTTAAAAAAAGTGCTAATGTAATCTTTTCAGAATGAATCCTTTTAAAAATGCATTAATTCTCCAGTGAATATAGCTTATAATTAAAAACCTATACATACAATTTTACTTTCCTAAATTTTTACATATGACCATATATAACAAATAATGAAATCTTAAAATCTTCGTAATCTTTAAAATTTGATGGCCTTTAAATCTGAATTTGGATTTGCTGAGTCTGACAGATTATTATTAGTGACTCTATTGGGTACCACCAATTCAGATTCAACATTATTTCTGCAAGTCTCAGAAGCATTAAGTTTTGTGAATGGATAGAGGGTATTAGCATCCTGGTTGTTTTTCACTACATTGAGATTACCAGAGAACCTGAATGTGAAAGATCATGGAGAGGAGTGTAAGAAATGGCACTAAAGGTATCACTGACTTCTCTCTATTTACTCAGATTCTGCAGTATACAACAGAAGGAACAAAGCAGGTTCTGTTGCCGCTACTGTTGCAATGACCAAGGATCCTCAGTCTCATAGCCATTGCAGTCCATTGTTTAAGATGTGAGCTTGTTGTTGCTTATTCAGGCAAAAGTCAGAATGCTTATTTGTTTTATGTCTGTTTTTTAATGAGGGTTTGATTAGACAGCAATAAAGACAAAAGAAAATAGGAGAAATGTTTATTAATAGGTCCCTCCATCCCTATCAACCAAAGAAAAGGCATACCTTAAAATATTGTTGTGAAATGTCTAGGGTGTGTCTGTCTGTGTTCTTGCAACCCTTCACCTTTAAGTAGTTTTTCAAAAATATGTTATAAACATGTTGCTTCACCCTTGCCCTTTTAGCCTGTTAATGTCTAATTTAAGTAAAGCAGGATGCAATCCCCAGCAAGTTATCTCTTTCTCCTTTTTTGGACCATGCAAATCAAAACAGTCTTCTTCTAAGGAGGGTAGTGAAAACTTTTGCCAATTGTGTTCATACTTCAGCTATTCCAACATTCTTTAGTTTAGCTGAAATGAGACATTCTCATCTTTGGGCTTTAATTATTCTGTTTCAAAATAAATTTTAAAAGATACTCTAAAAAGAAACTAAGAAAAATAAAATAAAATAACATATTTACCATAATGCAGGTGCATAAATATTAACTAAAAATAGTTTTAGATTAAAAATTAATGTTTTTTGTTTTAAAAATTAATCTAATTAAATTTAAGATTAGGCTGGATAGAAATGATCCATTGCTGAAGCTTAAAAAAAAAACTAGCTATAAATGTTACTAGTTTTCCACACTGGTGTTACAAGACTTGACTGACATCTGTGATGTATTCTGTAATATTTTTGAAATGATGAAATGTGTGATCCAGAGACTTGAAATATTTCAATACTTCTGTATAGGAATTTTCTTCCATGAACTAGAAATGAAAAAGTGAGAATGTTTCCTTGCTCAAATCACATTAAATGGATTCCCTTATATTACTTGCATTCATTTTTAAGATAGTCATAAATGGTTACATAAAATACAGGAATACTATCTGTTGAAGAAGTTTATGGTTTTTATAGTCAATGTATGTATTCCAATTATAAATGTTTCTGCATAATCTCTGACCCAACCATACCATGCCATGCCACTCCAAGAATTCTTCCATCAAAAGTAAAAGCTCCAGCACATAAAGACATGAACCTCTATGTCCATTACCACATTTCTTGAAATCATAAAACTGTTTGGAACTTAATAAATGTTTATCAATGGGTTTTGACAGAATGAAATTATGGCTCACTCATAGTACACATAACTGGGCATCTACTAAAGGTAATATGGTAGTGATATATGCTAGATATCATTAATATAATAGAAACAGAATGTACTAAAAGTGTTTTGCAACTAAAAATCACTATACATTGTGTGGCTTTACAAAGGAATGAAATGCTGATACATGCTATAACATGGATGGACTTTGAAAACATTATGTTAAGTGAAAGAAGCCAGACACAAAAGGACAAATATTGTATGTTTCCACATATATGAGGTAGTTAGAATAGGCAAATTATAAACCCAGAAAATAGAACAGAGTGAACCAGAGGCTAAGGGGAGGGGAGAAATAAGGGCTTATTGTTTAGTGAGTAGTTTCTGCTTGGGATAATAAAAAAGGTCTTAACATGGATAATGGCAATGGCTGCTCAGCATTGTAAATGGACTTAATACCAATAAATGATACACTTAAAATGGATAAAATGGTAAATTTTATGTTATGGGACATTTTACCAAAATAAAAATAAACTATAACATAAAGTAAAAATTTACCTCTTACTAGGCGTATTATGAAGTTTGCATAAAATTGCACTTATTTTAGGAGCTTATATGGTTATTATCATATTTGGGGACATGTAAAGACGTCAACAGCTTAAGTAGTCCTCTTGAGTTCTTTCTCTCCATCTTTCCAACCCGGTGTTTTCTAGATTCATGGTTTTGTCACGCCTCTCTTTGAATACTAGCATCAGTAGGAACGCTAGCTAGTGCTGGTTTCCTTAAGTATCAGCTAAAAATTTTAATGTATTTTTATGCTGGTAATTGTTTTAGAACCTGGGAGGGATGTCATTGTTTTCTTAACTTGGCAAAAGCAAATATATTACTGTAGACAGCATCACTAGAAAGAAATAGTAACTTGGAAGTAGACATATGTCCATCCTAAGAAAACTGAATATATTTCACACTAGACCACACCACTCAACTGCTGGCAATGTTCTTCTACATACTTGGCAGTATAGTGCTCTAAGTCTGAGAACTGTTTCTTTTTTGTAAAAATGGTTTTGATTGGAAAACCCTGAATAAATCATTTGGAATGTGTAACGTTTAGAGCTCCTTCTGGGATTCCTTTTCCATGAATCAAGGTTCTTTGATTCACTATTCTCCTTGGCACTTGCTTCCTAGTCATCTCAGCAGCCTTTGTGCCAGTGCTAATGAACAGCTCTCATTTTAGGTCCTAAAGCAGGGAGAACAATAAAAGGAGAACCTCATTTCAAGTACCAGAAATGTCTGGGCTATAAAGGACACACATATTGTCAAAGTAAGCCCAGAGTGGGGTGACATCACCAAGGTCATTCCTGGCTCCACACCCCCCTCCCAGGAGGAACAACTAACAATTATTTGGAAACAGGACACTATTTGAGAGGATCCTAAAACATGGAGGTGAGGCTGAAGCACCCCCGTGCACCACAGAGACCAAGACAGACTGCATTAGAAGGGTGAGAGAAGGAGCTACACGTTGACCACGTTGCCCCTCCCCCAGGCCAGTGGAGCACCATGGGTGAGGTCTCCCCTGAACCTCTGGTTCCTCCAGTAGGAGAAGAGAAGTGGGGGACAGCAAGCACTACCACTAGCATTGGGGTTGCTTTGTGGGAGCCACTGCTCTAATCTGCTCCACTGGGATTGCAGGGAAACCTGCAGGGTTTGACCACTAAAAGTTGGACTGTGATGAAGGGGGAAGGGGCATGCAATAGCCAGCACATGGATTGTGACAAATGGAATTCATACCTGCAGTGCCCAGGTAGTGATCATAACTGGCATCTTTGCTTATCTACAGAGCCAGGTTGGCGGGGCACTACAACCAGGGAACTCAGCAGGGTACAGATCCACCTGATACGTATCTGGCCCTTGAGCCTGGTTTGCCCACACCCAGGGAAAGAGCAGAGTCACAGCCCACCCATTGTGGAGAGTGTCTTCTGGCCATCTGACCAAAAGGGCTGGCAATAAATCCTGGAAGCTATTTGGCCCAGTCGTGCTCCAGCCGCTCCAGCCAAGTGGCAGGCAGCCAGAGCTCATCACTGGCTCTGGTACAAAGCAGAGCCAGTACCAGGTGTGGAGGGATCCTGTATCGTGCACAGGCAGGGAGATTAATTCATATCCAAGGCTGAGAGTAGCTCCCAGATCCTCCCAACTGGGGAGCCTCTTTGAGAAATTAAGAGTAGCCTGCAGTGGCCCCTCCTCATCCCACCCAGGCAAAGGAACTGGGACTAGCCCCATCCCATCTGCTGTGGATGTACTGTGGCCCATCTGACTAGAAGGATTGGTGACAACTCCTAGAAACCGTGCGGCCCAGCAGTGCTCAAGCCTAGAGAAGGGTAGGCAGAGCTGATAGTCTGCAAAGCAAAGCCGGTGGCCTTGTTCAGCCACAGAACGTGGGGTGTGGATCAGCTTCAGTTAAGACAACAAAGAGCTTTACTGGCTTTAGAGCTGCTTCTTCTGCTGCACCCAGGCAGGAAATCTAATTCATAGCCCTACTCATCACTGAATACAGCCTTCAGCATGTCCAACTGGGGAACCTAAACAGAGAGCATGGGAAGCTGTACAGCCCATTAAACAGCCCTAGATACAGTGGCACTTGAACAGACAGCACAGCCTGCGGCCTCCCCGATCTGCAGGGCAAAACCAGTGTCCTCACCTGACCAGGGAATTAAGTGCACACTCTGGCCTGATTTGGGTTCCCAAACAATGAACTATACAGGCTCTGGGTCCTGTCCAGAGCCAGGTCCTATACAGGCTCTGATTCTCTGCCACGAAACTAATTCCTAGCCCCATCTACTACTACTACTGAATACAATACCCAGTAAAGTCTGGAGGAAGAGCCCAATTACTCAAATATGCAGATACCAATGTAAGGAATCAAGGATCACAAAAATTAGGCAAATATGACACCACCAAAGGAAAGTCAGAAAACTCCAATACCTGACCTTACAAAAATGAAGATCTATGAACTATCAAAGAATTCAGAATAATCCTCCTAAGGAAGTTTAGTGAACTACAAGAAAGCACAGACAACTAAGTGAAATTAGGAAAACAATGCATGAACAAGACAAGAAGTTTGACAAGGAAATAGCAACATCAAAAAAACAGGAACACTAGATTTTAAAAATACAATAACTGAACTGAAGAATTCAACAGAAAGTTTCAAAGGTGGATTCGACCATGCAGAAGAAAGAATCAGCAAACTGGAGGTTAGGACATTAGAAATTACCCAGTGAAAGGAACAAAAAGGAAAAGAATAAAAAGAGTGAAGAAAGCCTATGGAAATTATGGGACACAAGAAACTAAACAATGTTCATGTTATGGGAATTCCAGAAGAAGAAAAGAGAGGGAGAAAGGGGGGAAAAAGTATATTTAAAGCAATAATGGGTGAAACCTTCCCAAACCTAGGATGAGAAATGGACATTCAGATCCATGAAGCCCAATCAAGCCCAAAAAGGTTGAACTCAAATAGGGCTACACTGAGACACACTGAAATTAAATCGTCAAAAGTTAAAAACAAAGAAAGAATTTTAAGACCAGCAAGAGAAAAGAGAGAAGTTACATACAAGGGTACCCTGGGATGGTTGGATACTCACATGTAAAAGAATGAAATTGGACCAATATCTTATACCACTCACAAAACTAACTTGAATTGGATTAAAGACTCAAATGTAAGACCTGAAACTATGCAACTGCCAGAAGAAAACATAGGGATAAAGCTCATTACATGGGTTTGGTAATGACTTTTTGGATATGACACTGAAAACACAAACGACAAAATAAAAAATAAACAAATGGAACTACATCAAACTAAAAAGCTTCTGCACAGCAAAGAAAAACAAAAACAAAATCAACAAAGTGATTGAAAAGACAACCTCTAGAATGGGAAAAAATATCTGTAAACCATATATCTGATAAGGGTTAATATCCACAATAAATTAAATATTCAAACAAATCAATAGCAAAAAAAAATACCCAATTAAAAAATAAGCAAAGGACCTGAATAGACATTTCTCCAAAGAAGACACACAAAAAGCCAACAGGTACATGAAAAGATGCTCATTACCACTAGTCATTAGGGAAATGCACATTGAAACCACACTGAGATATTACCTCACACCTGTTAGAACAGTCATCCTCAAAAAGTCAATAGATAACAAATGCTCGTGAGGATGTGGAGAAAAGGGAACCCTTGTGCTGTTGGTGGGATTGTAAATTGGTAAAGCCAGTATGGAGGATCCTCAAAAATTAATACTAGAACTACATATATCTAGCAACTCCACTTCTGGGAATATATCCAAAGAAAATAAAAACACTAACTCAAAAAATATCTGCACCCCCGTGTTCATAGCAGCGTTATTTATAATAGCCAACACGTGGAAACAACCTAAGTGCCCACTGATGGACAAATGGGTAAAGAGGTTGTTTTATACATTTATAGATATATACATATCATATGTACATACACACACACACACTGAAATATTATTCATCTATAAGGAAACAAAGAAATGCTACCATTTGAGACAACAGAAATGGACCTTGAAGGCTTTATCCTAAGTTCAATAAGCCAGAGAAAGAAAGACAAACACTATATGATCTCACTTATACGTGGAACCTAAAAAAAAAAGAAAACAATCATAGAAAAAGAGATCAGACCTGTGGTTACAGGAGACAGAGGGTCAGGGGAGGGGAAATTGGAGGAAGATGGTCAAAGGTACAAGCTTCCAATTGTAAGATAAATACATACTATGGACATAACGTACAACACGATGACTACAGCTAACACTGACGTGTGATATATAGAAAAATCGTTAAGAATACATTCTAAGCATTCTCTTCACAAAAAAGTATTATTTGATCTCATTTATATAAATTTCTATGTTTGTGTGAGAGAGAAGGACAGAATACAAAAATGCAAAAAGAAAAGTTGTCAAGTACGAAGCTGCTTAGGTTTATATCTCAATCTATAACAGATAACAATTTGTTTAATTTTAATAGGTACAAAAATAAATGTTAAGCATAGAACAAGCAAAAAGAAAAACTGAGCCCAGCGCAGATGTCCTTAAAGCATTTGCAAAGGAGGCCTTTATTAGGTCTGTAAACACCTGCAATTACAGGCAAAATTCTATGTGTGTGTGTTGTGTATGTACTAGGGGAGTGGATGCATAGCCTTTATTGAATTATTCAAGGGGATGTTAAGACCCAAAAGTTTAAAAAGCGCTGGAAAGCCCGATCACAAAACAATTTTAAACTACTCTGATTATGTTTTTGTAGTTTTCCTTCACCCGTTAACACTTCAAAGAACAGCATGTTAATGTGGAAAGAATCTCTGCCATTTAGGTAAGATTTCTGAGTCTCAGTGTAAACTTAGCATATAGTAGAAGGATGAAATTATATACCATAGATGAAAGTACCTAGCAGAGTGCTTTAAAACTAGTACTTATTTATGCAAGACATCTTCCCCTGCTTACTTGTTTTCAGTAGAACGAAAGCATACTGAAAGCTGGTACAATGTCTTCTTTAACGTTTTGTTTTGTAACGCTTACTGTGCTGTTTGATGCGGATGAGCCAATATCCACTTAAGGGCATGTAAGCTCACAATAACTTTTGTTGAATATAACTGTTTGAATGTACTTTCACTATATTATTATATAGGGATTTTAAACTAAAACGCACTTGCACACATTATTTAGAGCCTAACTTGGATATTAGAGTAGGTGGATATACACCCCCGGAAAATAATAGCTAATTTCTTCACTAAAATCAAATTGCTGAACAACTACTTTGAATATACATAGCTAGGCACTGTATTATGAGTTGCAGGTAATAAAAACTTGTTAGTCAAAGACTCTGCTCTCTAGGGTTATTTTAGAACAGCAAATCATGTTCAAACTAAAGGATAGACCAAAATAGAAAGTGCCATAGGAATTTAGACAAGGGAGAAACACATCTGAAATGAGAAAGAAGGTGGGTATGGGGAAGGGTTCATGGAAGAGGCAGTGTATGATGTGAGCAAGGTTTCACCGTGTAGCAGGGTGAGTGAAAGGAACAAATGAAGACATATAGTCGTGACATCATGAGGCACAAACTACAAATAAATATCACTTGTTCTAGGCTGGTCTTGAGGTAATTTAAGGGGATTAGTGAGAAACTAGATAAAGAGATATCTCTTTATATATTACTTATTATAATACTTTTGAACACAAGTATTGAATGTAAAAAAAAAGAACAATATACGGATAGGAGATTAGGAGGTACAAACTATTATTATAAAATGAGCTATAAGGATATATTGCATAGCACAGAAAATATAGCCAATATTTTATAATAACTATAAATGGAGTATAACCTTTAAAAATTGTGAGTCACTATATTTTACACCTGTAACTTATATAATATTACACATCAACTATACGTCAATTAAAAGTGCTATTTTAGTGAATAAAACACTAAGCAGTAAAATTTTTAAAAAAGAACTTAGAAGAGAACTTAAAAATAAAGACATAAAAAACAGGTTGAGGGCTTCCCTGGTGGCGCAGTGGTTGGGGGTCCGCCTGCCGATGCAGGGGGCGCGGGTTCGTGCCCCGCTCCGGGGGGATCCCACGTGCCGTGGAGCGGCTGGGCCCGTGAGCCCTGGCCGCTGGGCCTGCACGTCTGGGGCCTGTGCTCCGTCCGCGGCGGGAGGGGCTGCAGCAGTGAGAAGCTCACGTGCCGCAAAAAAAAAAAAACAACAAAAAAAAAACAGTTTGAAACAGCGCAGAAATCTGGCAATTAAGAGGCCATTGAGAACTTTCAAAATAACACTTTTTCTACCCATTCTCAGTGGAGGCAAAGCCTTATTAATCCTACTATTTCTTTTGCTGTTTTTCAAAATCTCAGGATAAGTCTATTTCAATTGTAGCGAATGGCAGTAATGCAGCACCAGAAAATGCCTTTTGTAAGGAGAGGGCAACTTTGAATCCTAAATCGGTACTCAAGTCTTAAATTACTGATAACACTGACCACCCACCAGACTAAATGTTGTTTTTTACGTGATTGGAAAGCAACAGATTGATTTCAATTCTGTCTTGTGAAATCTACAAAAAAGGTCCTACAGTTCATTTAGCAAGTAATAGCGGTACATCCTTCTATTTGGTATTACTCCTCCTTAACACGGGGCAAGTAATTTTTCTTTTCTCTGGGAAACGTTTTGAAAAAAGGAAATAGAGTCATAAATCAGTTTCGGTTAGGAAATCAACTATGTCTACCTAGGGCTTTGAATTTACAAACTTTCCTCAGAAACTGTTTAAATATAAGGAAGTCCAAATTCAGAAACACCTTAAATTTAATTATCTTAGTTGCACTAAAATAACAAATTATATTTTCTATCTTGTTTTCTTTCTTCCCCAGAAGTTTTCTCCAACCCTAATCCATAACTTAGTGCATCCATCTCACCTATAAAATCACTGGCAGGTATGATGCCAGCTTTGGCGGCTCCAGTCCCTTAATCCTGCCCCATTTCTTGCCAAAGAATTCAGTTTCTTCAGAAACCAACTAACAGACATTTCAGTTTCTAACCATCATTAGCATATTTTCATGTACTAATACTCAACATAAAAACACCTCTTAAAATTACAGAAATTTTTACTGTACTTAAGATCAATTGCACTAACCTGTATTTCATAAACCTTGGGCTACTTTCTTAAAAATGAATTATTGTTTTAATATGTTTTTCACTTATGATTCAGAATAATTATTCATATAATTAAATATTTTACAATTAGGTAAGAAAGGTGGAAAACAGTCTTGCTATTCTTGTTCTTTGTTCTCTCTTCTAGTTGGTGTGCCTGAGTCAAAATTTTAGAATATTGAAAATTTAATATTTCAAACCCAAACCACATTTAAAGATAATAATAACAACCAGCCAAAAAAATTTCGGTCCAGAGGTTTGCATGGTCCGGGGAACAGTTCTTTGAGTGGGCCATTTGGAGTGGGATTTGCCCACCCCCCTCCACTCCTTCTGCCTCATATACTGAAGATAGAGACAAAGAAACCAACTCAAATCTTTCCAAAGTGTATTTATAAATAGAGAATTTGTAACCAGAAAAACAATAATGATATATAATAGAAGTAACATGATTTTTCAGAACCAGTATCTTGTCCTAAAAGCAATATTTAAAAAAGAAGGTAAGGGGCTTCCCTGGTGGCGCAGTGGTTGAGAATCTGCCTGCTAATGCAGGGGACACAGGTTCGAGTCCTGGTCTGGGAGGACCCCACATGCCGCGGAGCGACTAGGCCCGTGAGCCACAACTACTGAGCCTGCGCGTCTGGAGCCTGTGCTCCGCAACAAGAGAGGCCGCCATAGTGAGAGGCCCGCGCACTGCGATGAAGAGTGGCCCCCACTTGCCACAACTAGAGAAAGCCCTCGCACAGAAATGAAGACCCAACACAGCCTAAAATAAATAAATAAATAAATAAATAAAAAGAAGGTAAGAAGGTTAGCTATAAACCCTGGCCCTCTTTTTCATTGATCTCCTATTTTAATTTGTTAAAATAAAATCCATGGCCTTTTGAGTCAAACTGTATGTTTAATTTCAGATTTAAAGATAACAAATCTCTTTTTAAATGGAATATTGGCACACAGACACCACACAGTCTGGCTTATTGCAACTGTTCTCTGTTGGTGAAGTGGCACATTTGCTATGCCCACCATAGCAATCTTCACCATTACACAGAATAGCATTCAATTGTACATCCCTAGGTGGGCAACAAGAATGGGCACTTGAGCTCAGCGGCAAGGTGTTTGTGGGGAAATCCTAGGTCAGAACCCCTAAAAGGGGAGACTAACATGAGGATGCCCAAATAACCTGAGGTTTACCTTGGCCACCTCCCCTGGCTTTCTGACTGTCTGTGGGAAAAGCCTCTCTGGAAACCCTTTTGAGGTTATTGGGGGAATCCTAGGACAAACACACTGCTTGCTTTTGCAGGAGGGCTTGCCCCATACCCTACCCAGCTAGGTGTCTCACAACCTAGCTGGACTAAAAAAGCTTCAAGAAAAACGGGATAGACGGACATTTGCATTTCTACTTCCACCTATTCTGATGCACATGGAGCAAAATATGTAGGTATAGCCCTCTTTCTCACACCCCAACAGATTCTGCTGTCCTCCAAACCCATCTGGTAGCTGCACTGACTACAATGAAGGGAGTTATCGGAAACCATGTTGGTACTGGGCTTAAAGGAGTTTTCATGCCATGCATTTTGGGGAAGGACACAGATAATAGTCCAAACATGGTATAAGGCAATGCCCATTCTGGGTCCTTGAAAAATCAGTCACGGAACAGAGGTGGTGGACAGGAGCTGACAAGAGCTGGCTTGTTAATGGGCACAGCATCCCCGGAGCGGGGTGTGGGGGGGAAATCAATGAAATGATTGACAAGAGAAGATGGTAAATGAACGGGGAAGTGGGGACAAGCGCTGCTCAACCCAAGCTGAACTCCAGGAGGTAAGTTTCTCCTCTAATTTGAGATTCTTTCTAAAGGTTCAGTATTGAAGTGGGTGTTTGACGTTGAAATGTGCAGACCCATTCTGATAACTGGAAAGGGAGAAGACTGAGGAAGGCCAAAGGAGAGGGAAGATTTCCGATTACTTCTCCAGGCTGCTGACAAGAACCTGCTGCTCGCAAACCAGAAATTAACCAAGCGAAGGTGGAAGGTAGCAACGTAAAAGTGCAACTCAAATTATTTTACATTCTGAATCCTCTTCAATATCTAAGCGAGTGTGGCATAGCAATGGTTGATTATCTTAAGATTACAGAGGCTGACCGCCTTCTTTCTCTGCCCAGTAACACCGCTCCTCCAATAATCTCAAGCACTTGGCTCATTAACATTCAATTCCAGTTGTTGCTCCTTTTCCCATTGCAGAAGGCGGCAGGGATATTCGCCGTCTTCCCTCTGTATTACAAACCCCATTACTCACCAAGCAGAAAGCACCGCGCAGTGTGGCCGACGCTAATAATAGCCGGGCTGCTTACCTTCTCCGGAGGGATCGAATCAGCGCATGTCCCCGGCGCCGGCTGCCCCGGGGCCGCAGGGCCGCCGCGCCGGGTCTGTGCGTGGTCAGCTCGGCCGGCCGCCACCACACCTGCAAGCTGCAGCAGCTGCTTCCGCCGCCGAGCTCCGGCCGCAAGAAGTCATCCCCCGCGCCGGGCCGGATCGCCACATGCCGCGCCAGCCGCGGGGGGAGAGGGACCTCTACCGGCTGCGGGGACCGGCTCCTGGAAACTGCGCTCAACGATCGCTACCCTTCCCGGTTTTAGGGTTATTTTCTAGGAATGCTTTTACAGAAGAAGAGTCGCCGGCTGGTGGACCGAGAGAGAAGAGCCAGAGTGACTTTCTCTGCAGAGCTCCTTTCCTCTGAGCGCTCCCCTGTCACTCCCGGGGCATGGACAGCTCCATTCCTCTGTTTGGGTTTTCCACCCTCTTCATCTTCCTTATCTGTGCTGTTCATTTCGCTGAATTTGAGAGTGGGATTAGCTTTTAAGATATCATTCAAACACTCCGAAAATATTTTAAATTGGCGACTAGTTTTTCTAAGCCCCTTGTAGCAAGCTCCACTTTCCCCCAACACACGCACACACACACACACATACACACACACACACAGTTACTGGCACGTACACACCCAGCCAAACCACTCACAATGATGAAAGCTGGGACCTCTCGCCCTCTTGCCTACGTAATGGAACAGGAAACTCCCAAAGGAGTGGGGAAGTAGGACCGGCTAGCGAAAGCACTCGAGGAAAGAGAGAGGGGTCGCCCCAAGATTTTGTTGCTGTTTAGTGGTGTCCTTAGTGGACAGCTCTAGCCCTAACCCAACTCTAACCTCTAACCTCCTGGCCTCGCCCCAGGTGGAATGGCTGGTCTCATGACAGCTGTAACATTTGGAAACCAAGAAGCTGAAGCCACATTAACAGATGGCTGCATCTCTTTCTTTCCCGAAGGATATATCAGAATTGGCTTTAAGAATAATATTAGCGTGTACGTATATAATAAGCCCTTTCCTTCTCTCTTTAAATTGGCACCAGCTATTAACAGGTTTCTCTCTCTCTCTCTCATCTTCCTCCCTTCCTCCTTCCCTCCCTCCCTCTCCTAAGCTGACCAGATCATCAGTTTCCGGACTTAAGGGGGAAAAATGGCCAAGGATGTGCTCTCTTTACAGCTGAACCAGGGTTTATTTTCCCAGTGTTGAGCCATTCCCAAGTAGAGAGGCTCTTTAACACTAAGGTTCTCTGTGAGTGAACTTCTCACATTCAGCTTGCTTTTGGAATTGCCCATCACTAGGTCCAGGCCAGTTTTATCCTTGGATTTGTCCAGCAACCTAAACAGTATAATTGCACAAGGCCAAGGCAGTACTTTTAATCTAGGAAGAGTTCCCAACTCTCTGTTTAGCAGTTCCAAAATTAGGAGGTAGTGTAGCAAACAGTTTCAGTGTACTGCAAGTGAAAAGTAGAATGGTTGTATGGTACAGAATGTTTTTGAGTGCATTGGTTGTTTACCCTTGTGATCCTCTCGCTGACTGACAGCTGCGGTTCCCTGTGGCAGCCCAGCATTAGAAGAAGAATATCATATTGCATGATAGCTGAGAAAAGATCAAAATTCAAAATTCGAATTCCGGTTTCAAATGAATGTGTATTGCTTTTGTACCACAGTAGTCAAAAAATTTTAAGTTGAATCATCGTTAAGTCTGGGGGTGTCTGTGTGTATATATATATATATATATATATATATATATATATATATAAACATTCAAAATTCTAAGAATATAATATATAATGAAATATAATATATCCTACTATATCTATTACGCTAAGAATGTATATGTATGTGCATACATATGTATGTATTTATGTATGCATTATATATATATATATTCTTAGAGTGTTCATCTAGCTTAGACCCTCACTCTGGATTTTCTGTTTTGTTGGAAATAATCTATAGTTCCAGATGATTAGTTAATAACACAACGCAGAACATTACTAATTTAAAAAATTAGTTCCTTTTTCATAAGTCACTATTTTTTTAACAAAAAATGTAAAAAAGAAAAATGAGTTTGAAGACTTCTTTGCTGTGGGCTGACTTTTGATATAGGCATGAAGATATGTTCTTGCCATCTCTTTGTTTCATAACATGTTTTTAACAAATATCTTTCAAATTCAAAGCCACATAATCCAGAAGCATGGAATAATAGCGTTATAAGTATGATTGTATTTGACTGAACTGCACAGAAAGCAATACGTTCACGGTTGGATGTTGAAAAGGCACCTAAAAAAGGTAGAGTATCCATTAGTCCAGAATAAATGTGGGATTTTTCCAAGGATATACCTAGCACAGAGGCAAGCACTTTAAAAGACATTTTCCTGCTTGTCTGCTCTAAATAATTGGCATTATCTTCAGCATGGTGTCAATTCAGGAAATATTTACACCTACAGAAGGGTAATGTAGGTATAGATAGATTCCTATAATTTTATTTTAATCACTTCATCTTTATCAGCTTCTGGAAATGGAAATTTTTGCCTGGATTACATTAAGTTGTATAACTGTAGAAACTAATGATAGATATGGTTGAAAATCCTTTTGAATAGACTGTCTTCTCTATGGACAAAATCATACATGGATTTGGAAATTTGAAATGGAGATAATACTGTTAATTGAACTGGTGCCCCTCATCTCCAGATGAAGAAACCAAGGAACAGAAAGGTTAATACTTAGAGCTAGTTGATGGTGATGCTGGACTAGAATCTAGGAGGACTCTTAGGTAATTGTCAAGTAGTTTTTGTTTGTGTACACATTTTTTTCCTTCAGAGAAATAAAACCAACACGTTTTGTCTGCTGAATAAAAATAAGAGGGTCCTCATTTCAGAAACAAAATCCAATTTTGTATTACTCTAAATATAATATATGGGGTTTTTCCCCTTCTAAAATTTTCATCAGAGATGGAAAGTACTAAGATATACTGTGTTTCTTGTTTACCAGCCTGTACCTTTATCTATTATAGAAGTGAGAAAAATAACATAAATGCAATAATAAATTTGTAATTATTAACAACTTATTGATGTCTTTTAATAAACTCCTGAATAAATATTGTTTTATTTCAATTTTACAATATGATATTCACATGAGAAAAACAAGATTTAATACGTGTATGTATAAGTATACACACATGCATATATACATATATAATCACACACATATATACATATATAGTACATGCACATACATATATACATATACCTCACACATATACATACATATATTTTACTTGGGTACACACAAAAATACATATACACACGTAAAATATCTATTATTAGCTACCTAATATTTGTAAAGTAGTTAGAGCTTTTAATATCTCTAAGGCTCTCAAAACAGTATCTGGCATACTGTAAGCATTACAGATGTGCTTCCTTTTAGTTATGTTGATGTAATATATACAAAAGAATTTTAAAAAGTCTCTACAATAGCTGCAGTATTTCAGAAAATATTACATCTGTACCAGTCAGTAACTAATAAGTAATGAATGAGTGGTATGGAAAATAAGTCTTGTGGAAGTTTAGAAGAAGGACAAGTTGCTTCCAGATGAAATTGTCAGGGAATACTTTACAACAGAAGCAGGATTTGAGCTGCACTTTGAAAAATGGGCAGGATTTGGATAAACAGAGCAAGAAGGGTTGGGTTGAGGAGTGTTGTAACAGAAGTAAAGTGTAAAGGCAGAGTTTAATTTTCATTCTTCTCTGCCTCAGAGATAAATATATTTAAGCATGAAGCCAACGGGGAAGTCTCCTTTCTCGCTTTCCCTGACTTTTGAACTCTCTCCCAATATCACTATATTTTTCAAAACAAAGATCCCTGGGAAATTCTCCTTTTATTATACTCCCTGGGACAATGATATGTTCATATCTGTTGCTTTTAAAATAACATATTCCCATTGTTATGATACAATTTTATATTTACAATGTTGAAATGAAAGCAAGTGTGTGTGTGTGTGTTCTTTATAACCTGGGTTTCTCTAGTGCATAAAGAAACAAGGAAGCTGTACTTCTTTTCTCTGTCAGAGTAGAGTGAAAGGTATCCTCCTTACTCAAGCAAAATAGCAAAGTATAGCTGGGCATCAGAAGCTGCAGAGCTTACCGTGTTTAATAAACTTCACCTATGAGTAATATTCCGTTGTCTATATGTGTTACATCCTCTTTATCCACTCATCTGTCGATGGACACTTAGGTTGCTTCCATGTCCTGGCTATTGTAATTAGAGGGGTGGGAGGGAGATGCAAGAGGGAAGAGATATGGGGATATATGTATATGTATAGCTGACTCACTTTGTTATAAAGTAGAAACTAACACACCATTGTAAAGCAATTATACTCCCATAAAGGTGTTAAAAAATAAAATAAAATAAACTTCATGGAATTCGGGCCACAAGAGAGTGGCTATGGAGATATTTCTCTCGGAAAACAATACTCTATTCTCCATCTTCAAACAACTCTGTTACCTATATCATCTTCACTGGCAGGGGACACACTCTTGTATATATTGACTAATGAAAGGTATGTCAAGTAAGGACCTCCAAGTACATACTCCTCCATAGAAGAAATGAGAACACTGGCAAAAACTGTCAAAATCAATATTTTCAGAACCCTGAAAATTAACCAATGATTTTCAACAATCCAGGGAATGATTATCCAAGAAAAATGGTTGAATCTTGAAATGAAGAGCAAGCCTTGTAGGGCTTTAACCTGCTCTATCCCCCTGTCCTTAACTCTGTGGTAGTCCTGAAAATGGAACAGCCTTACAACTACTATAGCTGGAAAGCCACCAATCTAGCAGCAAAGTTTGAGGGAGCAGAATCAATTTGAAGTATCCCAAAAGCCCCACACACATGGAATTATTACTATTTGACTTACCTGGCAGGTCTATGAAAAGCTCTGTTCTCGTGTCTTGATATGATCTGACAGAGTCCTTACCTTGTATGAACAAGCCTATCTACAGGGAAAGTTTCAAGAAAATTAATGACAATTGTTTAATGTCAGTCTGTCTGAAGTAACATTACTGATTGGGACTAATAAGAAGTTCACCAAACAACCTAAAAGGAAAAAGTGGGGAATAAGATGTCAAAATGTTGCAGGAAGGGGAACCCCTTCCAGGACCTGAGAGTGGGCTCTTGTCTAACACTCAGAAATGAATTGTCTGAGGAGACACATGTGCTGACAAAACAAGAGACTTTAGTATAGGAAAGGGGCACCGGGCAGAGAGCAGCAGGGTACGGGAAACTAGGAGAACTGCTCTGCCATGTGGCTTGCAGTCTCAGGTTTTATGGTAGGAGGGTTACTTTCTGGGTTGCCTCTGGCCAATCATCTTGCTTGGCCCATAGTGTGACTCAGGGTCCTACCTGGTGGCACGTGCGTCTCTCAGCCCAGATGGATTCCAGCATGAAGTATTCTGGGAGGTTGGCTGTCTCCTCCCTCTTTTCACCTCTCCCGAATTCTCCCCGTTAATTTTCAGCACCATGTTCCTTATCTGGACTTCCTGCTGTGAGACAACTCAGGTAACTGGCCCTGGCCAAAGTGGGGGGTTTCAGTCGGTGATCTCCTGACAACCAGAGGCTTTGAAAAACTTCAACATATTTTGGGAAAATGAGAAGATCACTTTGTATGCATAGGCCTGTGCACACAAAGGCTGTGTACATTCCTGGGAAAGGCCCCAGAAGGCCCTAAGCTCTCCTTTCATCTGACCTGGTAATTCTGCAAAAGCAGAAGTGAAGTCTAAGGTGGAGTTAGAAAATGTCTGCCTAAGAGTTAAAGGCATGCCCCATACACATAGAGAGACCCTTGGCGAAAGTTGGGATATTTAAAGATTTTTGAAGAAATCTGTTCAATCATTAGCTGACCATCAAGCTAATTGAGTGGTGACTTCAGTGATCAAACAGGAAAGTAATATATACATTATAGAATTAGTACAAGAAAGTCACTAAAACACAAACAGCTATAACAGAAACTTTGAGTAGGAGTTCTGATTTCCAAAACTGATACATTAATGCAACTCTAAAGGTTTCAATACAAATTATGAGACATGTAAAATAATGAGAAAGTATGGTGCTCACACGGGAAAAAAGTAGTCAACAAGAAGCTATAATATATATGTTTTTTAAAAAAAGAACTAAAGCGAAAGCATATATAAAGAATTAAAGGAAAGAATGAGAACAACATGTGACCAAATAGAGAACACCCACCTGCAGCCCCCTCTAGGCTTCCTGTTCGACCTAAGAGGGAGAAAATTGAGAAATACCACTGAAAGTCATAGGCAGGGTTACAGACTCACCAAAAGACCAAGACCTTACCATACAGCCATAGAAAACTTCCTCTCCCACACACCTTACCACCACATCATTTAAACTCCTGTATAATAACAGGAAATACAAGTGAAAGAACTGCATGTCTCAGACCTCATTTAAGAAGTATCTAAGGAAACCTGAAGATTACAGGAGTGACCAAAACAAGGATATCAGAGGAAATTTTAACCTCTCACTCCTACAGCTAGAGCAAGCAATAAGCACAACCTAAATCCCAGTCAGGTAAACATAAAACTTCACACTAGAGGCCAATTTATCTCAGTTCCTTTTACCCAGTACATTATTTCCAGCCTTTAACAAAAATTACAAGAAGTACTACAAGACAAAAAACAAACAAACAACAACAACAAAAAAACACAGCATGATAAGATGAGCAAATATCAGAACTAGACTCATATTTGGCAGAGATGTTGGTATTATCAGACAGGGAATTTAAAATAACTAATAAATACGGTAAGGGCTCTAATGGGAAAAGTGGACAACATGCAAAGATGGATGCATAATGTAAGCAGACAGATGGAAACTCTAAGGAAGAATCACAAGGAAATGCTAGAAGTCAAAAACACTGTAACAGAAATGAAGTGTGCCTTTGATAGACTCATCAATAGGCTGGACACAGCTGAGGAAAGTATCAGCAAGTTTGAAGAAATGTCAATAGAAACTTTCAAAATTTAAATGCAAAGAGAAAAAATAATGAAAAAGACAGAACAGAATATGCAAGAGCTGAGGGACAATTACAAAAGGTGTAACCTATGCATAATGGGAATACCAGATGGCAGAAGAAGAAAGGAATGGAAGAAATGTTTGAAACAATAATGACTGAGAACTTCCTGACATTAATGACAGACACCACACCACAAATCCAGGAAACTCAGAACAGAGGGAGGAATAAATTAAAAAGAAAAAAAACACAAAAAAACAAAGCTAGGCATATCATATTCAAACTTCATAAAATTAAAGACAGAGCAAATCTTAAAAGAGAAAAACACCTTACTTATAGAAGGACAAGATAAGACTTATATAGAACTTTTATTCAGAAACCATGCAAGCAAGAAGTGACTGGAGTGAAATATTTAAACTTTTGAGAGAAAGAACCCAAAGATCTAGAATTCTGTACCCAGAAAAATTATCCTACAAAAATGAAAGAGAATTAATTTTCACAGACAAACAAAAATTGGGGAAATTTGTAGCCAATAGACCTGCCTTGAAAGAAATGGTAAAAGAAGTTCTTCAGAAGGAAGGAAAATGATAAAGGTCCGAAACTTGTATCTACATAAAGAAAGAAAGAAAGAGCAGCAAAGAAATATGAGGTCACGTTGGTAATTTGAAATCAGCCACAATGGAAGTATGTACATTTGCATGTTACTAATCAGCCATACAGCTGCAATTAACATTCCCAAATAGTTTGCTAAACTTTTACCAACCCCCCATGTGATATCAGCCTTACTTCTTTTTTTAAAAAGGTGATCATCTTTCAGGACAAAACATGATGAGCTAATAATTTTACTTCAAAGTCTGATTTTATCAGTCCTGTTACTGGGACTCCAACTCCAAATTATGGCAATAGGTAATGGGTTGCTATATTTATAATTCAGTAATCAGTTTCTGCCTTTTTCCTTAGTCTTAAGTTTCAATATGTTATTGTTTTTGTTATAATTATTGTATTTGCTTTTCTTATTTTCCTCCTCCTTCATCTATTTCTTATTTTTGTCTTTCCCTTTTATTATTGTTTCTTCAAGAGACAGTGGTATATATGTGGAGATACTGTATCAGGGACTGTCAGCTATACACATTTTTCAAACAGAATTCCTCCCTATATCTTTTTAAGCATTTATTTTTATCTAAAAAATACATTCACATTGTACAAACATCAGAAACCATAAACTATAGTGAATCTATTCCTCTTTTGCTCCCAATCTCTGCCCAATTAATTTCTATCCTCTCCTTCTAACAGGTAATTCTTATTATTACTTGTTTTTTGCTTCCTACACACTTCATATAAATTTTTTAAATGTGTGTACTGGCAAGTTCAAATATCTATTTTTTTCTCTCCCTTTTAAAACATGAATCCTAAATGCTATATTGGATACCACGTACCTTGCTTTTTCACTTACTATATTTTGAGATATTTCCATATAAGTACATTAAAAGTTTATGTTTTGTACATGTACATAGTTTTTAATTGTGTGGATAAAGCGTGAACTACTACTCCTATAGTTTTCCTTCTCAGTAATCGACACTGTCTTTTCATTTGCTAGAATCAGACACTTTACTGTCATATTTGACTCCTCTCTTTCAAATTCCACATCCAGTTCTTCCACAATTCTTGTTGGCTCTACCTTCAAAATATATTCTGCATCAATTCTTTTCTTACTAATTTCACCAATTCTACTTCTATCCCAAGCTATCACTGTATTCCTTGACATCTTTGAGTATCACAGAGCCCCAGAGGCTTATCTGTGAGTTCCTCTGCTTTTGCGAATATGCTCCATGCTCAGTGGGAAAGACTTCACACCCAGGGAGTTCCCCTGTTAACCAGACCAGCTGTACCCCATCTGGATCTGAACCTAATATATTTTACTCCTCTGTCAGTCTGCAAAATTATTCAGACAAACCAATCACATCCTCAAGATGTGAACTGGGATGCGGGTGGGCCACTTGTCTCTGGTTACTACAAAGTCTGCCTTCAACAGCCCCTGCTGATTCACTCTTATCCCAAGTGTAACGCTTGTGTTGCCCTGCATAGTGTGTGGAATCCTCCTCTCCCAGGTTATGTTTGACTAATAAACTGCTGTCAGTCTCATCTGTTCAGAGTGGAATGTCATATCTTCAGCCATTTTGTACTATTTAGGGTATGGGACTCATCCTTCACCGGGGGCATGAATAGGATGTACTGAGAACAATCACCATCTAGTTTAGTTTTCTCTTTCATAACTATCACATTCCCCTCCCGAAATCTACTTTCAATACTGCAATCAGTGTGTTGAAAACATGAGTAATATGTTTCTTTTTTGTTTTTTTTTTGCAGTACACGGGCCTCTCACTGTTGTGGCCTCTCCCGTTGCGGAGCACAGGCTCCGGATGCGCAGGCTCAGCGGCCATGGCTCACGGGCCCAGCCGCTCCGCGGCATGTGGGATCTTCCCGGACCGGGGCACGAACCCGTGTCCCCTGCATCGGCAGGCGGACTCCCAGCCACTGCGCCACCAGGGAAGCCCATATGAGTAATATCTTAAAAACGCTCTACTCTAACCCATCCAATGGCTTTCCATCTTGTAGACTAAAAGCTCAAGTCCAAACAGAGCTTACAAAGCCGTACATATTCTAGGCACGCTATTGATCATTGACCCACCCATCTACAGCTCCTGTTCCCATTCAATCTGATCCAGACACACTTGTCCCGTGCTGTTCCTTCTTGGTATGTTTCCAAAGATGGGCCAGTGGCAGCAGGCCATTGAGCTTGATAGAAACCACAGCAGTTGTTTAGATCTTAGATCAATAGACTATTTTTTTTTAGGGAGGAGTATTTTATCACTGATATTGTTTACACTTGTCAGTTCATGAAGATAATAAACATTTAATCAGTCTTATTATTGATTTAAGATGTTCTGTATACAGTGCACAACTTATTGACTACAACCATGGTGAACTACTTCCACTGACCACACCCTCCTTTGCTATGCCTCTGTTTGCATTTTAGGGTGTTTGCACTGGTATTCCCTTTACCTGAAATCTCTCCTCTGAGTTTCATATGGCTTATATATTCACTTTTATCAGGCCTTTACTCAGATGCCATTTTCTTATTAAGGCCTCTGTTACTACTGTGTTTAAAATGGAAATCTTATTCCCATTCTTTACGTGATTGACATGAAATAGGAAAGGTTTCAAATTCAGAATAAAATGTTTTGTAAATATTTATGTTTTCTCAAAATTCAGATTAGTTTTATTCTACAGCCCCAATTTTATACCCACTTCTAAGAAATCGTAAAAGACAAGCATTTTTATAAAACATTTGTGTTAAATCCAAATGGCTGTCAATTTACTTACATACCTCATTAGACACAAGTTAACCTTCAGACCTTTAACTTTAGAAATGAAGCTGAGATGAGAATATGTGAAGAATAAGGTATGTTTTGCCTCTCCTTCAAGAATTTTGATGCCACTTTCTATTATGGAAACTCCCAGAATGTATTGATAATGATAATTATGATGATAATAATTGAGTTAGTTACCATAGGCTAGATACATTTTTATATACTTTATTGAATTATTGTAATAATTCCATGAGACTGGTATTATTATGTCCCTATTATAGATGAGAAAAATGAGACCAGAGTTATCAAGTCATTGAACTAAGGTCACCCAGCTGGTAATTGGCTATTAGGGTTTTCACTTAGGTCTACTTCCACTAAAAGCCCTTGCTCTTAAATAGAGCGCTATGCATCCCCTTCGTGGAAGCAAACACACCAGAAGACCGAAAGGTTTGTGTCAATAATATTAGAATATTATGATGGAGTAAACGAGAACACATCTATATTCAGTTTAAGGTGGAAAAACAAAATGTGAAATCTTTTGTTCATAGATTTGGGACTAGCAGTGCAGGGGTCTGTGAACTACAGCCTATTTATTGATGATATGACCTACAAATGTTAGTCATTTGGCAGGTAGAAATACAGCTCCTGATCCAATGTTAATGTAATAAATTTAAATGCTACTAAACATTACTTTGGTAACTGCAAACCAAAGGTCTGCAGTCATTTGCATGAAATGTACAAATAAGCATTTTGACTTACATGTTGTCACAAGCATAAATTCAGTTTACTCTTTCTAAAAGCCAGGACTTGGCTATGAACATTAAAGATGACTCGTATGACCATGTTAATCTTTCCACCTCATATTTCAATTTTTATGAGAACTTTATTACTAAATAATATATCTCCATGCTCTCCTTTTGTAGCACTACTGCCCATTACTTGCCTAAACTCTACTCTGTCATTACTTTTAGCAGTTTTGTGCCTCGTATACTGTACAGCCTGTGATGCTTGTCTTTCTAATAAATTCTTCATCACTTTCACTATAATCACCTGCATTGCAGCTTCATTCATCTCCTTTCATTCAAAGATCCAGGGAGGCAGCATCCCGCTGAGTAAAAGGTTTTAAAAAACTTAATTGGGCCACAGGAACCTGCTTCTGGGCTTTAGTCAGCGTCATGAAATACTGCAGTTACTAATATAATACTGGTGGCTTTTGAATAACAGATTAATTAGGAACATCCTTATGTAGAGAAATAAATGGAGTATTCATGACATGATTTTCACTGCAACAATAAAATGCAAAAACTCAATACTCAACCAAGTTTAAACCTATCCTGGTTACCTTGATGTGTGCAGGTTTCTGAGACTCAGAAACACACTCCTGCCAGAACCTCTTCATTTAAAATTAACTCATATACCTGTGGCTCCATCTACTACAGTAATTGAAGGTAATGTACTCACAGGTTTTGCCTTCTATCTCAGCTACCCTAGTTAATTATGGTCATTGTTTGGGGCAGAATCCCTTATCATCTAAACTGTGTGTGAACTGACAACCAACACTCCTCTTTCTTTTCCTTCAGGGAATATCTTGATGATGTTTGGGGAGAAGGCCAAGACTACCATAATCTAAGAGACAAATATTCTGAAATTATTGACTGTCATAAATGGGAAGGGTGATAGTATCTCCAGCTCTAAATTAGAAAATCCATGAAGAAGAAAGAAATTCCACTGATGGGGGAAAATCTAGGAGTGGGTAGGTACTGGCAAATCAGATGTGATAATATTTGGGGGTAAACCCAAACTGACCAAATGATCAAGGGGATTTTTCAGTAAAAAATCAATGCATGGTATGGATATATATACTGAGTTTTAATATCTGCTTAAGAGGTGACTTGGTAAGGAAAATCCCATTTAGATTTTGTAGAGCTTAACTAAGACTTAAATAAGAATTTAAAACTAAGAATTTTAAGAATCTAACTAAAAGAGAACTTTAGCCAATTAGGCTATTATGTTGTAATTTTAAAATGTGAGTGTGACACCAGCAGTCAATCTGATAAGTAAATCATGGCATAGTTATGCATAGAATACTATAAAAATGAGAATGAACAAATGATATCTCTGTACAAGAATATGGATGAAGATCACAAATGTACTGCTGACCAAAAGGAGCCAGACCTGAAAAAAGATATACTATATTATTCCATTCATATAAAGTTCAAAACCAGGCAACGCTGATTGACTCCTTCAGCCCCAGCTCCTGGAAACCGCTTATCTGATTTCAACCCCTATACAGTAGTTTTGCCTTCTATAAAATGTCATACAAATAGAATCACATAGTACTTAGATTTTTGTATCTGGCTTCTCTCACCTTCAATAGTGTTTTTGAGGTTGATCCATATTGTTGCATATATCAGTAGTTTGGTTCTACTTATTGCTCGTTTAACTCTGTCTCATTGCTGAGAATCTTATCGGATGGATGTGCCATGTGTTATTTATCTATATATTTACCTGTTGATGGATGTTTGGCTTCATTCTAGATTTTGGCTACTATGAATAAATCTGCTCTAAACATTTGTGGAGACCTGTGTTTTCAGTTTTCTTTGGTAAATACCCAGGGCTTGGATTGCTGGATCATATGTTTAACTTTTATTTATTTATTTATTTGTTATTTATTTATTTATGGCTGCACTGCTTGGTTTGTGGGGTCTTAGTTCCCCGACCAGGGTTTGAACCCACGCCCGTGGCAGTGAAAGCGCAAAGTCCTAACCACTGGAACTCCAGGGAATTCCCTATGTCTCTCTTTAGAAGAAACAGCCAAACTCTTTCCCAAAGTGTTACATTTTGCATTTCCACCAGAAATGTATGTGTTCCAGTGGCACTTCATCTTTGTAAACTCTTTGTATCACTTGTTTTTCCTTTGTGTGTTTGTTTTTTTAAGCTATTTTAGAAGCTGTGTAGTGGTATCTCATTGTGGTTTCAACGGAAATTTTCTTAATGAGTAAAATTATTTTAAGCATATTTTCAGGCGATTATCTGCCACTCACATTTCTTCTTTGGTGAAATATCTGTTGAAATATTTTACCCATTTAAAAAATTGTGTTCTTTGTTTATTATTGTGGTAAATGTTTATACATTTTAAATCAAAGTTATTTAATGGATAGATATATGTTTTGTAAATATTTTCTTTTTTCCCTCTTTGTTGTTTTATAAACTATGGCCTTTTTTCTAATTTTAGTACTAATTTTTTTTTTTTTTGCGGTACATGGGCCTCTCACTGTTGTGGCCTCTCCCGTTGCGGAGCACAGGCTCCGGACTCGCAGACTCAGCGGCCGTGGCTCACGGGCCCAGCCGCTCCGCGGCATGTGGGATCTTCCCGGACCGGGGCACAAACCCGTGTCCCCTGCATCGGCAGGTGGACTCTCAACCACCGCTCCACCAGGGAAGCCCCTAATAATTAATTTAAAAGCATATATATTTAATTGTCTCCTTCTCTAACCAGGTATAAAGTTATTCACTATTTCTGTCCCCTTCCTGAATAGAACATGGATCTTAACACATTTTAGCCACATATTAATCAATACCACCTCATCTGGTTATTGTTGCAAGTGTGTTATTTGTTCCTTTTTTTAACACACAAATGACATATTATTGTCATATTCATGTGTCATTTTGAATTTTTCTGCTTATTGCTGTTTCTTAATTCTATACTTTCATTCCTCTTCAGTTTTATTCTTACTAAAATTTACTCTTTATTGTTTTCATGAGATCCTGTGGCTATTAAACTCTTAGCATTTTTCTGAAAGTTCTTATTTTGCCCTTACTCTTTTTTTTGGTTAAATCTAAATTAATTTATTTACTTATTTTATTTTTGGCCGTGTTGGGTCCTCGTTGCTGTGCACGGGCTTTCTTTTAGTTGCGGTGAGCGGGGGCTACTCTTCGCTGCCGTGCGCGGGCTTCTCTTGGCAGTGGCTTCTCTTTATTGCGGAGCACAGGCTCTAGAGCACAGGCTCAGTAGTTGTGGTGCACGGGCTTAGTTGCTCCGCGGCATGTGGGATCTTCCCAGACCGGGGCACGAACCCGTGTCCCCCGCATCGGCAGGTGGACTCTCAACCACTGCGCCACCAGGGAAGCCCCACAAATATTATTCTTGTTTTGATCCTCCCTCTCCTCTCACCACTTAAAAAGGCAAAAGCCATTCTTAATTTGCAAAACTAAGCTGCACAAAAACAGATGGTGGGCTGGATTTGTCTTGCAGGTTGTAGTTTGGATTCTGGAGTTTTATTCTGACATCTGCACTCTTACTCAAGTTGTTTCCACTGCATGTCTTGTCTTCCTGGCTTTCTGTCACTCTCTGACCCTCTTCAACAGCTCTTCTCTTCTTATCCCTTCCACTGAGTTCTGCCCACACCTTTTGGTGGATCTCCTTCACATACTGACTTCTAGTGGCTCTGCTCTTTGTTAGCTGGAGGACCTTGGGTAAATTATTTAATATCTCTTAGTCTTAGGTTTCTCACCTGTAAGATGGAGATAATACTAGTACCTACCTCAAGGTATTCTGTGTGTGTGTGTGCGCGCGTAAGTGAGCGCGTGCGCACACACACACATTAAAAGAGATAGTGCATATAAAGCACTCAGCACAGTGTCAGATATACTAAGTGCTCACTAGTGTTATTTAAGTTATTTAATGTTACTTAAGTTAAGCACTTATGTTGTTTAAGTGTTTTGTATGTAACAGTTTTGTTCCTTCACTTGAAGCTTCCCAGATGCTAATGTTTTTCTTGTGTTCTCACAATAGCCTAGGGCTCTATTTAAAGCAGGTGCTATAAATATTGAAAGTACACAATGAGTTAAATGTAAGAAAGGTAAACATTTCTAGAAATAGTTATATGGAAGGCAGGAATCAGAGCAGCAGCCCAGGCCATACCTACTGCTGGAAACTATAGGGCAGGCTTGTATGGCATTCTCAGGCTCTCAGTATGGTGCCTCTTCAAATTCCTGTTCAGCTGGGGAAAGGTTAAGTGCTCCTTGTGGGAGAGGCAGACCCACCCCCCTCAGCTCTTAGCCCTTGACAAGAACACTTCCCGTCTAGCCCCAAACTTGTTCACCTCCCCCAACAAGTCAAACTCAGAGGCTAACCAGACGCCCCACCACCACCCCTTCTTACCAGGCATTTAACTACCACCTTTACACACCCTTGTGGGATCGTACCATCTCCAAGTGACTTTTTAACATATTCCTCTCAACCACATGTCACATTCTTCATGGAAGGAGTTTCGATGAATACAGCGTTTTCTGTCTGGTTCCATTTCCTATGATAACTCAGCGCTTGCCTGCCTCTTAACCCAGCTCAGTGTGCACTGATCAGGTTGCTATTGGGTTTTGGATAAAAACCTTTGCTCCTTGGGAAGGGGAATTGCAGTGTCTGTCTTAGATTTAGTCCTCTGGTCCGGCATAGGGAGAGAGGGATCTGAGGCAGAGATGAAAGTGTTTCAGAAGATGCTCTGAGACATACTATGGTAAACTGCTGTTTGGATATAAAAGAGGGACACTGGATTGGGTGAGAGAGGCATCCTCTGCACTTCTGGATGGTTCTTCTGTGCCTGAGAGCTTGCAGGGTGGGCACAAATGTTCCACTCTGTCTGATGGGAGGGGACTGACAATGGGCTTCAGAGGCATGACAAGGTGCCCTCATGCACGTTTGCACAGAGAAGGCCTTGTCCACTGGGCATGAAACCTGGTGGTGGAGAAACCACTGGTGTGGAGAGTGTGTGGACAGTAGGAACATGGACTTTGGTGTCAGATATTCTACCACTTAACTAATAATTGTGGACTATTTCTCTGGAAATAGAGATAGTACTTACTATATAGGGTTGTTGAAAAGATTAATACATGTAAGGCATGTGGTAAGTGATGTTAAATTATAAGAGACATGAATCAGTAACATATGAGATATTACTGGCAATGTGACCCCATTTGAATCTATGAAGAGTGGTCTGGCATTTAGACACATGAGTCACATATGTTTCCATGTGCCTTGGGTGGCCATGAAATTAAGTGGTCTTTTTTCTCTTTTAAAAACCACATCCCTTTAATAGAAAACTGCAGCAAACACCATGCAATATGTGAAAAGGAGCACTTATTTATTGTCACTACATGTCAAAAACCAGCTGGACCATTTTCTTGTAGCAGATGTTTGCCAAATTAACTTTGGAAACAGAATTCATGTAGGGTATTTCTGTTAGCACAGTGAATGCAACTAGGACACATACAGATAAATGTTTGAAAACATTTTTCAGGAAATGTCAATACCCTCTTAATTTAAATGTCAATACCCTCTCAGGAAATGTCAATTTCCTTTCAGGAAATGTCAATACCCTCTTAATGTGAAAGAAATTCATTTACAAATGATCTGCAATTCAGAACAGCTTTAAAAATTTGACCATGAAGACTTAAGAACATTTAATTTATGTTGTTTGTGGTAATGGTAATTATGAAGTGTGATAATGTGCTTTATAATAAGAAATAGATATTTGGTCATTGTCCCATTCCTGGCACAGAGCTCCTAAAATCCTTGGAATTTTCTCCGAAGAGAGCAATAAAGGTGTCTTTTGTTATGTTAATGAGGTTGCTTTTGAAAAACTCCTAAGGATGGGGGCTGGCTGCCAGTGGAGGCAGCTGTGTGAACAGAGGATGGAAACTTTCAGCCCTGCCCCTCAAGCTCCTGGGAGGAGAAAGGGTCTGGAGACAGCGCTGCCAGTCTCCCAGGCAGAGAGCACTCCCATAAGGCCCCAGATGTGTGTCAAATCAGAGGCCTGAACTCGGGCCGAAGCTGCAGGATAAGCAGACGAGCCTCCCGACCACAGTCTGGGCGCCCAGCGGCTGCTCCGCACGGGGGCCTGGAGCAGGTGAGTCCCAGCGCCAGGCCCGGAAAAGCTGTTTCTCACGTCGCTACAGCCTTGTGGTTCTCGGGCATAAGAGCCCCTTGGTTTTCAAAGCTACATGTTTTGGGGGCTCACCTCTCAGGTGCAGGTCTTGGAAGTTGGGGTGCCTGGTGTGGGGTTCAGATCCTTTGCTCCTCGGAGACACTCTGGCTGTTGAGTTCCCTCCTGACTGGGGCGGGGGGGAAGAGTAGGGGTGGCGTTTATGCCGAGACTGAGTCCCAGCCCTTCCCACGTGCTGCCTGTGGGCCTTCTCCTTGGCCCCATTTATAGAAGTTGGTCAGTTTTTAGATTTTTTCAGAGGAAGTTGTTCTTTTTGTATCTGTAGATTCAGTGTGTGTGTTGCCATCTTGAACCTGAGTTTTAAACGGAAGTACTTAATCATATATTTTTTAACAAAGTCTATAGTAAATTAATATTTCTGTCTTCCTCCTGAAGAAGATTAGTATTTTTAGAATGCTTTAACTTCGTTTAAATATTCCTCCCATGGTCTGCTGTGAGAGGCTTTTCCATCTTCTGTGCCATTTTTATCTAGTATTTTAATTCCGTTTTGTTTTTCAGTACAAAAAAGTTATCATTTATGTATTTTTTTAAAAAGTAGACTATTTTTTAGAGCCGTTTTAGATTCATGGCACATTGAGTGGAAAGTATTGAGAGTTCTCATATACCCCTTGCCCCCATCCTCATTATTTTTATAGTCAGTTCTTACTTAAATTTACCAACGGGTGTTCTGATTTTTTGCGTCCCATTGCTCCATGCATCCCATACCTCCCTTCTGAATTTATTTCCATTAATGTGATGTGAACCTTTATTATAATTTCTAGGAATGCAAAATAAATCTATCTGTAGTTTTTCAGGGGTGAAGAACTTCTAGTTGTTGTTTCTGTGGGCTGAGTCATTAGAATTCCTGTTTTTTTTTTTCATAGTTTGGTGAGTGAGGTCATCTACATGGATATTCTTTTGAGAGTACCATGCATGCCTGGGATGGGAGACCTCCCATGAGATGTTTTTTTCTGTTTGCCTCTGTCCACGCTCAGTAGTGTTCATGAGTCCCCCATCAGTTTTTGTTTTTAAATAATTTTAAACTTAACAGAAGAGTTGCAAAGATAGTACAGGAAGTTCCCACATACTGTTCACCCAGCTTTTCCTATCACTGCAGCCCTTAGCAAGCCTACGATTGGCCTTCAGCAATTTGTTAACCATTTCTAGCTCAATTCTTCCTAATGGCTTATATGGTGTCCAGATCAATTCTTCCTAATGGCTTATATGGTGTCCAGAGGTGTTTGTCCCAGCCAGGCAAAGGCCTGGGTCCTGTTTCTTCCTGTGGATGCCTGTTTTTCCTCAGATTCTGGGTTGGTTATTGGCTCCGTGACCTCCGCTTTCTGATGAGTTCATGAAAAATTGTTAATTTGCCGTTTGTCTAGCTTGTTCCTTGTTGTAAGTGTGGGTGTGATGCTTTCCAATGCTATGTCTCCAAGTGGAACCAATTTTGGCGTTCCTTTCTTCTTCTAATTTCTGTACTGCTCAGGTGGTGCAAATTTGGGACCGGCACTGGTGGCCAGCACAGCTTCAGTGCTGCTGGCACAGTTGGCTATCCGTTTGTTGCAATCCTGGGTTAGTAAGCCGAGATCCTTTGGTCTCTGCTTATGGACAGGTAGGTGGGTTTTATTTTGCTTTTTGTTTTTCTTTATTTTTGGTTCTACCTTTGTAGAAAATTGTGGTTACCAATGACTCCATGGGGATTTCCCTGAAGATAGAAATGACCTAAAAGAATACCTTTTCTTTATTTAGTGTTTTCTGTTTTATAAGATACATGGGGGCTTCCCTGGTGGTGCAGTGGTTGAGAGTCCGCCTGCCGATGCAGGGGACACGGGTTTGTGCCCCGGTCCGGGAAGATCCCACATGCTGTGGGGCGGCTGGGCCCATGAGCCATGGCTGCTGAGCCTGCGTGTCCAGAGCCTGTGCTCCGCAACGGGAGAGGCCACAATAGTGAGAGGCCCGCGCACCGTAAAAAAAAAAAAAGATACATGGACTGCCTATGCACCTCTATGGCACTTTCCATATAATCTGATCTACATGTGATTTTCTTCTATTTTTTTCTGCTTCCATTTGTTTTGCGTATATTAGATTGGAATCACTTTGAATAAAGAGGACATAATTTCTACTTTTGTACATCATGTTAGTGCTGAGCGTGTATATTCATTCAGCAAATATTTTCTGATCCCCTGCTGGGTGCCACAAACTATTCTAGGACCTGGGTGTATAATGGGGAACAAGAAGAAAATTTCCTCGCTTTTTAGTATTGTGAGGAGTCAGACACAGAATAAATACATAATTACCAACTATGATAAAGAAAAGTACATGGTGCTCTGAGACCTAGTTTATGGTGGGGGCTCAGAAAGACTTGTCTGAGGGAGTGACTTTTAAATTGAGACTTCCAGGCAAATAAGACTTATGGGAAGAGTGGAAGGGAACAGCATCACAGACAGCAAACAGCATATGCTAAAGTATTTTGGTGGCAAAGAGTGTGGGGCATTCAGAGAACTGAGCAGTCAGTGAAGCTGGAGTGAGTGAGGAAATGAACCTGAAGGAGTGGTCAGAGGCTGGAAGATACAGGGTCTTGAAGGAGTTGATATTTCATTGTAGTCTTGGCAGCCATGGAAGGGTTTTGCTCTAGTTTACATTTAAAAGCCTTACTCTGGATGCTGGGTAGAAGACTGATAATAAGGGAAAGAGAATGGGAATAAGCTGTTAATCTGGGTGGTCCGGGCAAGAGAGTACAGTGGCCTGAACAAGGGTAGGAGCAACAGGGATTGAGGGAAGAAGGACTCGAGGTACAGTCTGGATGTGGAAGGGGCAGGACTTGATGATGCTGTGTTTGGGGGAGGGGTAGTTGGGAGGCAGAGGAAAGTATCAACCAATGCTTTCAAGCTGATTTATTCACTTCCTCCGCCCACTTAAACAAGGGAAGAAAATTGTCATGTGAGTCTCTTTTTTCATGATTTTCACTGAGCAGAAACCTGCTCTATAGCTACCTAAGTCTGGTTTGTCTCACTCGCTGTGTTCCATTCTACATTCTGTCTTGTCTAGTGGGATTTTCCTTCTCAACTGGATCACTAGCTGTTTGGGGGTGAGGCGGGGCAGGGGGAAGGACTATGTTGCTTTCATCTCCAGTCCTGTGTAGCACTTAGCACAGTGCTTTGCTCAGATGCTGAAAATCATTTTTGAAATATACATTTCTTTTGAGCACTTTATGTTTCTTCAGTTGGACAAGAAAGATTTCACTTTCCTTTGGACTTAACCCTTCTTTCAGTTTCTAGTCCATTGGTAAACTATGGTGCACATGGCATATGGATTATAAATTCAAGTTAAATTTTCCTCTGCTGTTTGCTTTTAGTCTACAGTAGAATCGAGTTGCTGGACCAGCAAAAAGCCAAGTGCTTTATCCAAGCCTGGTATTTGTATTTGTGAGGTGAGCTACTGAGAAGCACATTGAAGCATTTTGCACATATGTTTTTCTCTTTTGCCTCTGTGGTAACACATTTTCCTAGCTGTGCTTTGGATTTTTCCCATTTCAGTTTTGAAATTTCCACATGGGGTTTAGCCACTTGGTGAAGTGCTCTCAGCTTCCCTGCTCACCATCAGGTTGGCTTCAGCAGTGAGACCTTTGATATCTTTCTGTTTTTCTGAGCTTGGGTTTACTGCCGCACTTGCTGGCCTCTGGCTTTATTTCTTTCCCAGTATTTTATAGTTGTAACGTATGGGCTTTTCCTTTCAACAGTTCTCTGTCCTCAGGGAAGCACTCCGTCTTGTCTGTTCCCTGGTTTTTGATTTTGACTCTGTTGCTACCCAGCTGTGACTGTTGCAGCTTGAATCACAGCACCCCAGAGCATGGACCACTTTTCTTCAGTTTGCCTGTTTCTCATCTTCTCTGCCCTGACATTGTTTCAGACATAGTTTTTAATTCGGTGGAATTTTTCTCATTATTTTATTTCTTAGTTGCCGATTCCAGTGTGTCTCTTTAAAATAAAGCCGATTCTGTTAATTTCTTTCTTTCTTTTTTTTTTTTTTTTTTCTATTTGGCAATGTGGAGATTGCCACTGCTCTTGACAGCTGCTTTCCAATATGTCATTACTCAGCCTTGGAAGTAATTGTAGAATGTTGTGTGCCCCTGACTGGAACACTGCATTACCAATGTCCCGAGTGTGGCACATCTGAAGGTGGGGGTGACCTGAAGAAGAATCTGGGACATTTGTACAGGCAGTTTACAAGGGACCTTAAATCTGTGATCTTGTTTAGGACTCACAATAAGCCTAGGAGGGTGGCAGGGCATTATAAACTTTTTATTTTCTCAAAGTGGCTTTAAGAGGTAGGTGCTCATTGTTATGTCATTTTATAGATGAGCAAACTGAGGTCATAGGAGGTTATGTATGGTGCCTAAGACCACATAGATATAAGTGATGCCAAAATCTGAACATGAATATTCTAATTCCAGAGCCCACTCTTAATCCCAAAATAAAATCCCACTTTTATTCGAAATTAAATAATTAGGGGAGAGAGGCCTTTCTGGCACGACATTATGCTGGATTAGGTGCTCCTCGTGGCACTGACATAAATCCACATTTAAGAAGAAAACTGTATTTCAGGAGCTAAAAGTTTGAAAATTTAATGAAGACAAATGGCCCCTTTTAGCAAAATTAAATAGCAGTGTTTGAGGCGCTGGTATCCAGTTTGTGGTAGCCCTCTTGGGGTAGGAAACTTTCAAGTTATGCTTTGGCTGTGACTGTTCCTTATCTGCATTATAACCTTGAGTCAAAATATCTGTTTACTGCAGACTCTGCTTTTTGTGGAGGCCCCATAAAGAAGTGACCCATTCTGGTAACTGGTGTAGGGAGGGGAGGAAGGGAATGCACCAGCAAGTTCAAAAGAAGTCCCAGGACATATATGCAGTTGGGAAAAAAACCCCAGCCACGTTATTTAGACAGCTGGGCTTGGGAGAGAATGGTCATTGTTTGGGAAAATTGCTTAATCAGCCCTCTAGTGCAGAAGGCAAGGGCTGGAAGGAATGATCTGGATGACAGGATCTGAGAGAGGAGTTCAAGCCCTTTGGACGGACTCTCAAAGGATGTGTTGACCCTAGTTGACAGGTAGGCTGCACATACATACAGTCTCTTAATCCCCCATCCCCTCCCTGGGAATAAGGCCAGAGTGCGCTGGCGTACTCTGCTGACATCTTACACACGCTAGGCTGCGTGTTTGGGCCTTTTCCACGTAAGGCTGCTCTAGCGATGTTAATTTTAACCTGATTGTCCTTGGATGTGAATACTGGCAAGCTGAGGAGGGGGTGGCTGACACTGACTTGCTATAGGCCTGGAAGCATTTTTGATATGTGATTCAAGAGAAAAAAATAAAACCACAGAGAACATAATTGGAGCCTCTATCTTGGAAAGCATGGTCTCCAACCAACCGTGGGCTGCTGCTAGCGCCAGCTCTGCTGTGCGACCTTGGGAAAGGCATTTAGGCAGTCTCTCTGAGTCTCTCTTGCTTTCCCGTTTGTATAATAAGGACAGCTGGACTGAATGACCTCTCAGGCCAACCCTTCAAGCTGTAAATTCTATGAGTGTTCACTATTTCTTTCTCAGTATTGAAGAGTTTATTTATTTTTAAATTCGATTTTTAGAAGATATAACAATTCATCCAAGGAGGACAGTAGTGACATGATCCTGGGAAAAAAAAAAAATCATTGTATTTTCAGAACTTTTCTTTCATGTAAATGTGTGTTTCTTGCTCCCTCTTCTGTCCAAACTCTAGTTTACTCTGGGTATTTTCTTTTTTTAAAAAAATTTATTTTAATTTATTTATTTTTGGCTTTGCTGGGTCTTCGTTGCAGTGCACAGGCTTCTCATTGTGGTGGATTCTCTTGTTGCGGAGCACAGGCTCTAGGCACACAGGCTTCAGTAGTTGTGGCACGTGGGCTCAGTAGTTGTGGCTCGCGGGATCTAGAGCGCAGGCTCAGTAGCTGTGGCACACAGGCTTAGTTGCTTTGCGGCATGTGGGATCTTCCGGACCGGGGATCAAACCGGTGTCTCCTGCATTGGCAGACAGATTCTTAACCACTGCACCACCAGGGAAACCCTACTCTGGGTATTTTTACGTTTTGAAGGCCATTGTATAAACTTGCTCTTTTCTGTTTGAAATCTACGCTCTTTTTATAATTGTTGATATTTCCTCTCTTTTTTTAAACTGCGGTGAAATTCAAATAACATAAAATCAATCGTTTTCAAGTGTACAATTATGTGTCATTAAGGACATTCACAGTGTTGTACAAACAACACTTTTATCTAGTTCCAAAACAGTTTCCTTGCCCCCAAATGAAATATCCCATATCCATGAAGTAGTTACTCCCCATTCCTTTCTCCCCTTAGTCCCTGGCAACTATGGTTCTGCTCTCCATCCCTATGGATTTACCTTTTCTGGATATTTCATATAAATGGAATCATACAGATGACCTTTTGTGACTGACTTCTTTCACTTGGCATAATATTTTTGAAGTTCATCAACATTGTAGCATGTATCAATACTTCATTCCTTTTTATGGCTGAATACCGTTGCATTCCATTGTATGTATATATCACAATTTGTCTATCCATTTATTGGTTGATAGATATTTGGTTTGTTTCTGTTGTTTACCTATTGTGAATGGTGCTGCTGTGAACATATGTGTACAAGTATTTGTTTGAGTACCTGTTTTCAACTTTTTGGGGCATATACCTAGGAGTAGAACTGCTATGGTAATTCTACGTTTAACTTTTTGAGAAACTGCCTTTTTTTCCTCAGCCACTGCACCATTTTATATGCCCGCCAGCAATGTATGAGGGTTCCATTTTCTCCACATCCTCATCATGCTTGTTACTTTCTGTTTTTTTTGGATTACAGCCATCCTAGTGGATATGAAGTGGTATCTCATTGTGGTTTTGGTTCCTTCTCTTTTCTTTTTTTTTTTTTGGTCTTGCCATGCGGCATGTGGGATCTTCGTTCTCTGACAAGGGATTGAACCCTCGTGGAGTCTTAACCACTGGACCACCAGGGAAGTCCCTCATTGTGGTTTTGATTCTTACTTTTAGGAAGTAACAAGGTACCTTTCATATTACCACCACTCCAAGCCAGTATAAGAGCTAATAGATGCCAGGCAAATCCTTTGGCAAAATTCATTTGAACCACCAATCTCTTCTGTATACCTGGCCACTTACTTTCACGCCTGTCTCAATCTTGTTCCTAGGGTACAACTCTGTGTCTTTGTGTGAAATGTCTTTTACTGACCCTTTGTTTGTCCTAACAGAAAATACTTAAAAAAAAATCATATGCAAAAAAGGGTATGAAAGCCAAGATTCGAGGAGGGAAGTGTTTTGTTTTGGTCAATATTCACCGAAAGATACTGGGTTCTTTTCTCTGGGAGAGGTTCTAGGTGAGATAGTTAATTACTCCTGGTCCTATGTGGAGTTGGGTGCACCAAGAGCATCTTCTTGGACAGACGTCTGGAGATCCACACCAACTGATTTAAACACTTGGTCTCTTTGAGGGATGCTTGAAGTTGCTTTTTGTACCACACTCAAAGGGTAGTCTGTACCTCACCCACCTGAGAAGTGCTGTTTCTGCAGAGGATGCCCTTGGATTTCTAACTGCAGTGGTTCCATCGTGAGGGAACTATACTCAGGTGGTTGATCAGCACAGAGGAAGGTGAACAACTTCCCCTTCTGAATTCCAGACTTAAGAGTGTCATAGTCAGTAAGGTCTGGTAGGCTGGCAGGTGGCTAAGATTAGCGGGGGTTAGTTGTTTCCCATTGCCATCTGAGTGACCTTTCAAATCAGGAATTTCTTCTCTTTCCTCATACACCATTCCTCTTGCCAGTCAGTCAAGGCCAAGGTCAACATTTTCTATGGACAGTCCAGTTTTTAAAAATTTGAGGAGGGGAGGTTCTCTAGCTTCTGTGGTTAATGAGATTTGCCCACGCTCTATTATAAAATAAAGCACCAAGGAGTTAAGAAAACTTATTTAAAACTTGGAAGTAAGACAGAACGATAGGTAATATGTCCTTTTAACATCATCTAGGGGCATAGTTTAGCAGCTCCACCCGAGGGGTATTTAGGCAGGAGAATATGCTTTGTTCATCCCAACCATTATTTTTCATTAAAATTTCCAGACTCAGTGAAGTCACATGTTTACATGTAGATTTGGCAAATAATTTCTGTTCAGTATAATAGATAACCCCAAAGGTTATGGCTTATTGCTCTCTAGGTCATTAGCCAGTTTTGTATTTAACATCGTGATCTTGTTCTAATGTTGTTCCACATGCTTATGAAAATCTAGATCCTGAAAATGCTCTTTGAAGGAGCTTTACCATCTTAACGTTTCCCTCATTAATTAACAAGTTGGATAACATCTTTGACACACGTTCATTTGATATTTGGATGAGAGTCATGTTTTTCACTTTTTGAAAATTACAGTTTCAGAAGATTTTACTGGAAACCCAAGGGAGGATGGAATTGGGTCAAAGCTAGTATCAGTAAAGGGATTATGTCCCACAGGGAGTGCTATCATATGCTTTTCTAGACAAGATGATCATGGGTCTGTTTGCTGGGTCTAGCTGAGCAATGCAGATTTTGGGGTGTGGGGTGCATTTGGCTCTTCTAACTTTAAGACTATGACTCACGGTGTTTCACAGCCTTGCGTTCCATTGCCAATGATAATTCTGCCCAACATTGGGACTTCTGCTCCTGGCTTCTCTCTGCTCTTCCAGCTCTTCAGTGTCTTTCTATTCCCAACCCAAACAGACAACTGGTGAGTCCTTTCACTCCCAATTTCTTTTAATCTCCCTCTCTTAAGAGTGAGACTTCTGTACTTAGAGGTTCTAAAAGCTGGATTTTCAAGCCACTCATCAGTACTTGCTGACACTCGTTTCACCTCCTGGCTGTCTGTGGGGCACATATCTGATCTGGCTGGAGAAGAAACGCTGGGGCAGTATTTTTTACAAGAGCAACTTGTGAGTTCTAAAGTAAAAACTTGCCTTCAGACTGAGTTGAGTCTTTTCTAGTCTTTGGGGATGAGTGATCCTGTGTGCTCAACTATATCACTGCTGTAATTGGAAATCTACTTGTCATCAGTTCGTCAGGCTGTTTAATCTCTTGGTCACTCATTGGCAGCTTGGGCTGTTCTGTTTTTCCCTCCGATGTGTTATTTCTGTTTTTCCCTCCGATGTGTTATTTCTGTTTTTCCCTCCGATGTGTTATTTCTTCCCACAGTTCAAATCTGGAATGTGGGCTCCTTTTGTTTTGTTACTCCTTCCTCTTCTCCCACCCCTCAGAGAGCATTACTCCTCTTTCTTTTAGCTCAGAGTTAGTTTGTGTTTCATCTTCTCTCTGCTTCTTGGATGGAATGAGCTCTTGAGAGGCAGATCATCCTGTCTTGATTTAGGCTGAGGAAAGATGAATTTTATTGGTAGGGCTTCTTTCTTGCCTTTCTATTCTCCTCTCTTCTCATAATGGCTTCTCTGAGGTGTCTCATTTCTCTCAACTTCTGGGATTCCAGGGGAGGTCAGGGCCGAAGAGCTGAGGGACTGGCTCTACATGCAGAGGTCCTGTCTGTCCTGAGGTAAGCTCAGCTTTCCCCTCCAGCCGTATATCCATGTTGACGTCCATCTTTGGGTCAAAGGTGTCATAATGCCTGCTCTGGCACAGGCTTGTTAGAGTCTGGAGGAAGCTACGACCTCACCTCTGTTTCCCAGGTCATCAGAATCTTTGTAAGGGGCTTCTCAGGGGCAGCAGGGAAGGAAGTGTCTTTATGCCTCCCAGAAGCACTTTTTACATTTTGCCATGGGATGTGATGATGTAAGCTTTATAGGTCCTCCACAATGCCTAGAATAGTTGCAAAAACATGTTGCTCAGTCTGTGTTTGATGAATAAATGAATGAATCAAATTAGTGGGATTTATTTTGACACTTGAGTTCCACTTTGGTTCGAGCCTGGATTGGTTCATACAGCATTTCCATAGATCTAGCTTTATAGTCTTCATTATTTAAACTGTTATTGTAATAATAATTTAAGAAATTTCATATAAAATACAGATGCTGGTATAAATATAGTTGCCTATATAATTAAAAGCTGGGGTCTTTCTGTTTTTAAAATTCTGCAAAACACAATTTCTAGCTATATTGAGAAAATTCCAGGCATGGCAGGTCTATGAGGTGCACGTGAGACCAGGACTGCATTAACAACTCAGCCGCCGCCTGTGGTTGCACCAGGGGAAGGAGGTCAGTTGTGGAGTTTAGTCCTGACTAAAGACTAATAAATGTTATTAAACTGTTTGATTACTTAATACAAAAGAAGAATAGAATCTTCCCTGTATAGACTGACTGCACACTGATAGCCAGAGTTTCCTTTCTGTACACAGACTGAAGAAAGATTATTTTAATTTTTAAAACTTCTTTTTTTTTAAACATCTTTATTGGGGTGTAATTGCTTTACAGTGGTGTGTTAGTTTCCGCTTTATAACAAAGTGAATCAGTTATACATATACATATGTTCCCATATCTCTTCCCTCTTGCGTCTCCCTCCCTACCACCCTCCCTATCCCACCCCTCCAGGCGGTAACAAAGCACCTAGCTGATCTCCCTGTGCTACGCGGCTGCTTGCCACTAGCTATCTACTTTACATTTGGTAGTGTATATATGTCCATGCCTCTCTCTCGCTTTGTCACAGCTTACCCTTCCTGATCCCCATATCCTCAAGTCCATTCTCTAGTAGGTCTGTGTCTTTATTCCTGTCTTACCCCTAGGCTCTTCATGACATTTTTCCCCCTTAATTTCCATATATATGTGTGTGTGTGTGTGTGTGTGTGTTAGCATACGGTATTTGTCTTTCTCTTTCTGACTTACACTCTGTATGACAGAATCTAGGTCTATCCACCTCATTACAAATAGCTCAATTTCGTTTCTTTTTATGGCTGAGTGACATTCCATTGTATATATGTGCCACATCTTCTTTATCCATTCATCCAATGATAGACACGTAGGTTGTTTCCATCTCCAGGCTATTGTATATAGAGCTGCAAGGAACATTTTGGTCCATGACTCTTTTTGAATTATGGTGTTCTCAGGGTATATGCCCAGTAGTGGGATTGCTGGGTCATACGGTAGTTCTATTTGTAGTTTTTTAAGGAACCTCCATACTGTTCTCCATAGTGGCTGTACCAATTCACATTCCCACCAGCAGTGCAAGAGTGTTCCCTTTTCTTCACACCCTCTCCAGCATTTATTGTTTCTAGAATTTTTGATGATGGCCATTCTGACTGGTGTGAGATGATATCTCATTGTAGTTTTGATCTGGATTTCTCTAATGATTATTGATGTTGAGTATTCTTTCATGTGTTTGTTGGCAGTCTGTATATCTGCTTTGGAGAAATGTCTGTTTAGGTCTTCTGCCCATTTTTGGATTGGCTTGTTTGTTTTTTTTGTTATTGAGCTGCATGAGCTGCTTGTAAATTTTGGAGATTAATCCTTTGTCAGTTGCTTCATTTGCAAATATTTCCTCCCATTCTGAGGGTTGTCTTTTGGTCTTGTTTATGGTTTTCTTTGCTGTGCGAAAGGTTTGAAATTTCATTAGGTCCCATTTGTTTATTTTTGTTTTTATTTCCATTTCTCTAGGAGGTGGGTCAGAAACGATCTTGCTGTGATTTATGTCAGAGTGTTCTGCTTATGTTTTCCTCTAAGAGTTTGATAGTTTCTGGCCTTAGGTTTACGATTTTAATCCATTTTGAGCTTATTTTTGTGTATGCTGTTAGGGAGTGATCTAGTCTCATACTTTGACATGTACCTGTCCAGTTTTCCCAGCACCACTTATTGAAGAGGCTGTCCTTTCTCCACTGTACATTCCTGCCTCCTTTATCAAAGATAAGGTGACCATGTGTGCGTGGGTTTATCTATGGGCTTTCTATCCTGTTCCATTGATCTATCTTTCTGTTTTTGTGCCAGTACCATACTGTCTTGATTACTGTAGCTTTGTAGTATAGTCTGAAGTCAGGGAGCCTGATTCCTCCAGCTTCGTTTTTCGTTCTCAAGATTGCTTCGGCTCTTCAGCATCTTTTGTGTTTCCATACAAATTGTGAAATTTTTTGTACTAGTTCTGTGAAAAATGCCAGTGGTAGTTTGATAGGGACTGCATTGAATCAGTAGATTGCTTTGGGTAGTAGAGTCATTTTCACAATGTTGATTCTTCCAATCCAAGAACATGGTATATCTCTCCATCTATTTGTTATCATCTTTAATTTCTTTCATCAGTGTCTTATAATTTTCTGCCTACAGGTCTTTTGGCTCCTTAGGTAGGTTTATTCCTAGATATTTTATCCTTTTTGTTGCAATGGTAAGTGGGAGTGTTTTCTTGATTTCACTTTCAGATTATTCATCTTTAGTGTATAGGAATGCCAGAGATTTCTGTGCATTAATTTTGTATACTGCCACTTTACCAAATTCATTGATTAGCTGTCCTCTCACTGTTGTGGCCTCTCCTTTTGCGGAGCACAGGCTCCGGACGCGCAGGCTCAGTGGCCATGGCTCATGGGCCCAGCCGCTCCACCGCATGTGGGATCTTCCCGGACCGAGGCACGAACCCGTGTCCCCTGCATCGGCAGGTGGACTCTTAACCACTGCGCCATCAGGGAAGCCCTGTTTGTAGATTTTTTGATGATGACCAGTATGAGGTAATACCTCATTGTAGTTTTGATTTGATTTCTAATGATTACTGATGTTGAGCATATTTTCATGTGTTTGTTGACAATCTGTATATCTTCTTTGGAGAAATATCCGTTTAGGTCTTCTGCCCATTTTGGGAGTGGTTGGTTTTTTTTTTTTTTGATATTCAGCTGCATGAGATACTTGTATGTTTTGGATATTAATACTTTGTCAGTTGCTTCGTTTGCAAATATTTTCTCCCATTCTGTGGGTTGTCTTGTCATCTTGTTTAGGGTTTCATTTGCTGTGGAAAAGCTTTTTAGTTTCATTACGTGCTATTTATTTTTGTTTTTATTTCCATTTCTCTAGGAGGTGGGTCAAAAAGGATTTTGCTGTGATTTATGTCATAGAATGTTCTGCCTTTGTTTTCCTCTAAGAGTTTTATAGTGTCTGGCCTTACATTTAGGTCTTTAATCCATTTTGAGTTTCTCTTTGTCTATGCCGTTAGGGAGATTTCTAATTTCATTCTTTTACACGTAGCTGTCCAGTTTTCCCAGCACCACTTATTGAAGAGACTGTTTTTCCTCCATTGTTTATTCTTGCCTCCTTTAACAAAAATAAGGTGACCATATGCGCATGGGTTTATTTTTGGGCTTTCTATCCTGTTCCATTGATTTATATGTCTGTTTTTGTGACAGTACCATACTCTCTTGATTACTGTAGCTTTGTAGTACAGTCTAGTGTCTGTGAGCCTGATTCGTCCTGCTCTGTTTTGTTTTCCTCGAGATTGTTTTGGCTATTTGGGGTCTTTTGTGTTTCCATACAAATTTTGCAATTATTTTTTCTAGTTCTGTGAAAAATGCCATTGGTAGTGTGATAGGGATTGCACTGAAGCTGTAGATTAATTTGGGTAGTATACTACTACCCACAATGTTGATTTTCACAATGTTGATTCTTCCAATCCAAGAACATGGTATATCTCGCCATCTGTTTGTATCGCCTGTGATTTCTTTCATCATTGTCTTATAGTTTTCTGCATACAGGTCTTTTGTCTCCTTATGTAAGTTTATTCCTAGGTATTTTATTCTTTTTGTTGTAATGGTAATTGGGAGTGTTTCCTTAATTTCTCTTTCAGATTTGTCATCATTACTTGATAGAAATGGAAGAGCTTTCTGGGCATTAATTTTGTATCTTGCTACGTTACCAAATACAATGATTAGCTCTACTAGTTTTCTGGTAGCATCTTTAGGATTCTTTATGTATAGTATCATGTCATCTACAAACACTGACAGTTTTACTTGTTCTTTTCCAATTTGGATTCCTTTTATTTCTTTTTCTTCTCTGATGGCTGTGGCCTTTCAAATTGTTCTGAAAAAAAGAGGATACTAGTTCCACTGAAAGGTACACAGGTTTTCATTGTACATTTCTTTCAATTTTCTATTTGAATTTGTTTTATTATAGAATGTTGGAAGAAATGAAAAGTAAGAACTGTCTAAATGTAACTTTCTTGATTTGGACATATTTTAACCAGGCCACAGAATGGCATAAACCTGGTGTCTTAAGTAAATTACTTTTTTAAATGAAATATTTTGCAAGTATTATTTGTGTTTTGTGAAAGAAGATGGTAGATATATGTTTTAAGAACTTATCACAGAAAGGTGCTCAGAAATTGTATGTAATCATACCAAGATAGAATGGTAAAATAAGCCAAGCATTTCTAGATATATCCAGGTAAATCCATATAATTTGAATAGTATATTTTCCCTTGCTCCTTCAAATGATTTGGGAAGTATAAATTTTCCTATATATCAGTGCCATATTTTATTTGATAGTTTATTTTTAATTTGCAGGAATCATGCATCTCATGCTAAGCCATATTTGCATAGATATCAGTTGAAAATAATTTTCTGAATTATTTTTATAAATTGACTTTTATTGAATTCTCTTATTAAATATAGTAACTAAATAAAACTTTTGGGGCAATATGATCTAAATGATCTCCACTAGAGATCGCCAACTTAGAATACTGTTTTGTTATTCACAATATTGATCTGAATCAAACTGTCATCACTAGGTGATTGCTGTCATCACTGGGGATTTAATGTTACATGACTAGAACAACACTTGTGAAATTGGCAGTGTGATACTGTGCTGTTTTAAAATTGAAGTATAGTTGATTTACAATGTTGTGTTAGTTACAGGTGTACAGCAAAGTGATATATTGTGTGTATATATATATATGTATGTATGTATGTATATGTATATATATTCTTTTTCAGATTCTTTTCCATTATAGGTTATTCTGATATATAGTTCCTAGAGATTATCATACTAAGTGAAGTAAGCCAGATGTAGAAAGACAAATATCATATATCATTTATATATGTGGAATCTAAAAAAATGATACAAATTAAAGTATTTACAAAACAGAAATAGACTCACAGACATAGAAGACAAACTTATGGTTACCAACTGTGATATTGTGCTTTTGCTTTACACTGTCTGTTGGAGACAACTCTCCATGGGTGGCTCACATTTCTGCATGTTTTGCAAACAAATACTGTCAACCCTTGAATAACACAAGGGTTGGGGCCCTAACCCCCTAGCAGTTGAAACTCTGCATATAAGTTATAGCCAGCCAACTTACAGTCTGCCCTCTGTATCTGTAATTCTACAACTGTGGATTCTCCCAAGTGTGGATCATGTAGTATTATGTTATTTATTATTGAAAAAACTCAGTGTAAAGTGGACCCTAGCAGTCCAAACCTGTGTTGTAATTAACTGTCCTTTGTTAACAAACTGTATTTTCAAGGATTTTGGTATACCTTGATAGAGAGAAATAGTGTCTCCTGCTGCAGCAAAACCAGGCATGCTTAGGTTATTCTGCAATTGGTTAAAGAGAACGTCTTCCTCCAGAGCAAAGGGCAGCATTCTTTCTGCCCATTCAAATATAGTCAGGTTCGGTCAGCTCAGAGTTCCTCTCCTGCACTAAAGCTACTGCATGGGCAGGCATTCATCTGACCTCATTCACACCACCCCTGTGGAACTTGGGGGCAAGGGGAAATTACACAAACATGCCATAAAATTAGAAATGCTTAACTTACTTTTAACATTACATAAAGGAAATTTAATAGTGTTTCATCTGGGCTGATATAAATGTGCTAGCAATATAGATCCATCTTAATATTGAAATAGATATACATTATGTATTATTTTTTTAAAGATTAGGCTAGAAAACTTATTCTAAAATGATTCCAGACTAGATAATGAAGATCAACCTGCATTTTGTCATCCATACACTTATCGTGCACAGTCAAAGTTGTATTATAAGTAGATGGAACCATGATTGACAGGTGTTTTCACAGGTATCTAATACAAATTAAATAAATTCCTTTCTTTACATTTATAGTAAAACTCTCCACATTCATATATATCTATAACCACACCCTCATCTCATTTATATAGCCTCTTATTCACATCAGATGAGTTTCTGAAATCCAGCTCCATTCCTTGCCACTGCCTTGATTTAGGCCTTCCTCTTCCTTTGGCTGGCTTTCCACCATCAACCTCTATGCAATTTGAACAATCTTCTATACCATTTTCATAATTATCATCTAAAAATTGTAGTATTCATAGCACTTTTCTTTTTTACATATGAGTCGTTTCTAATATTTAAGTTTGACTGAGGTCCAGTCTTTCTTTCCAGTTTCTCTATGGCTACCAGACACTTTCTTAATATCTTATCTTACATGTGATACATTCTGTGAAAAATTTACCACTCCTGTGCACAGAAGCAGTTGCCCCATCAGCAATGTTCCCCTTGTACTTTAGTCTTAGTCCGTTCCATCCTTAATGCTGTAAAATTCCATGGGCATTTCCGAGTTGGTCTCCAGACTAAGGGTGGTGCCTGGATACCAGCATTTTGGTAATGGTGGTTTCATCTGGAAATGGAATGAGGTCATCTGTGGGTCAAAGGACACTCTGTTTCTTTTTTTAAAAAGTGAATGTAGTAGCATATTTTGCCAGTACCAGTGAAAATAATAATTTTTAATATCCAAAGCATCTCATGTAAATCTTCTAAAGTAGGGGGTTTAACTCAATCCACAGGTTTCCTGGTAACCAAGAAGGAGAAAAACATTGAACCCAGAGGACACCAATAAGAGATGTACCAAGAGCAGACCTGATGAGACTATTCTAAGACCACATCCTTGAATGTGCCTGCTGCTCATCTATCCCCTAAAACATTCTGAAATTATTTTTTAGGAAATATCTAACCTAGACAAAACTACAACTTAGAAAAGAATCAACACTTATGCAGTTTGTACTATGTTCCAAATACTATTGTAAGTCTTGACTTATATTGACTCATTTAATTGTCACAATATACCTATGAAACAGTTACTACTAACAGATGAAGAAGCCACAGAGTAACCTGTCCAAGGTCACAAAAGAAGGGGCAGAGAAGAGATTTGAACTCAGATAATCTGCTTCCAAAGTAAACAACTTAGTCTCGAAACTAACCTGTTACAAGTTAGAATAAACATTGCTGAAAACAATGTTAGGGTAAGGGGGAAGAATCTTTAGAAAACGGAGCAAAATGAAATAGAAAATAAAGCAAAGGTAACAGCATCATTTCCTTGGCAAATTTAGACATTAGCATTTAGATGTATCTTATTCTTCACAAAATATTCCATCGCATGTGTGACTCATGACTAATATAATCAGTCATCTATTGATGGACACATAGTTTGGGTACTTTCATAAATACTCTATCAAATAAATTGCTGGGTGAATGGGTATAAACATTTAAAACCATAGACACATTAAAAATCTTACCTTTAAAAATGACAGAATTTATACATTATAAACAGTAAGCAAAGTCTCTTTTCCCACTCTTTATCAAGAACGGGCATCATTAACCTTCATTCTTTGTCAATAGGATGTGTGAATAATTATTTCTAATGTCTTGTATCTTAAGAATTAAATCGATGCAGAGAAAGCTTTCGACAAAATTCAACACCCATTTATGACAAAAGCCCTGCAGGAAGTAGGCATAGAGGGAACATTCCTCAACATAATGAAGGCCATTTATGACAAACCCACAGCCAACAGTGTGCTCAATGGTGAAAAACTGAAACCATTTCCACTAAGATCAGGAACAAGACAAAGGTGCCCACTTTCACCACTCTTATTCAACATAGTTTTGGAAGTTTTAGCCACAGCAATCAGAGAAGAAAAAGAAATAAAAGGAATCCAAATTGGAAAAGAAGAAGTAAAGCTGTCACTGTTTGCAGATAACTATACATAGAGAATGCTAAGGATGCTACCAGAAAACTACTAGAGCTATGGTACAGTAGCAGGATACAAAATTAATGCACAGAAATCTCTGGCATTCCTATACACTAATGATGAAAAATCTGAAAGTGAAATCAAGAAAACACTCCCATTTACAATTGCAACAAAAAGAATAAACTATCTAGGTATAAACCTACCTAAGGAGACAAAAGACCTGTATGCAGAAAAGTATAAGACACTGATGAAAGAAATTAAAGATGATACAAAGAGGTCTCCATCTGATATACCATGTTCTTGGATTGGAAGAATCAACATTGTGAAAATGACGGTACTACCCAAAGCAATCTACAGATTCAATGCAATCCCTATCAAACTACCACTGGCATTTTTCACAGAACTAGAACAAAGCATTTCACAATTTGTATGGAAACACAAAAGACCCCGAATAGCCAAAGCAATCATGAGAATGAAAAACGGAGCTGGAGGAATCAGGCTACCTGAGTTCAGACTCTACTACAAAGCTACAGTAATCAAGACAGTATGGTACTGGCACAAAAACAGAAAGATAGATCAATGGAACAAGATAGAAAGCCCAGAGATAAACCCATGCACACATGGTCACCTTATCTTTGATAAAGGAGGCAGGAATGTACAGTGGAGAAAGGACAGCCTCTTCAATAAGTGGTGCTGGGAAAACTGGACAGGTACATGTCAAAGTATGAGACTAGATCACTCCCTAACACCATACACAGAAATAAGCTCAAAATAGATTAAAGACCTAAATGTAAGGCCAGACACTATCAAACTCTTAGGGGAAAACATAGGCACAACACTCTGTGACATAAATCACAGCAAGATCCCTTTTGAGCCACCTCCTAGAGAAATGGAAATAAAAACAAAAATAAACAAATGGGACCTAATGAAACTTCAAAGCTTTTGCACAGCAAAGGAAACCATAAACAGGACCAAAAGACAACCCTCAGAATGGGAGAAAATATTTGCTAATGGAGCAACTGACAAAGGATTAATTTCCAAAATTTACAAGCAGCTCATGCAGCTCAATAACAAAAAAACAAACAACCCAATCCAAAAATGGGCAGAAAACCTAAATAGACATTTCTCCAAAGAAGATATACAGACCGCCAACAAACACATGAAAGAATGCTCAACATCATTAATCATTAGAGAAATGCAAGTCAAAACTACAATGAGATATCATCTCACACTGGTCAGAATCTACAAACAATGCTGGAGTCGGTGTGGAGAAAAGGGAACCCACTTGCACTGTTGGTGGGAATGTAAATTGATACAGCCACTATGGAGAACAGTATGGAGGTTCCCTTAAAAAACTACAAATAGAACTACCATATGACACAGCAATCCCACTACTGGGCCTATACCTTGAGAAAACCATAATTCAAAGAGTCACGTACCAAAATGTTCATTGTAGCTCTATTTACAATAGCCAGGACATGGAAGCAACGTAACTGTCCATCAACAGATGAATGCATAAAGACGATGTGGCACATATATACAATGGAATATTACTCAGCCATAAAAAGAAACGAAACTGTTATTTGTAGTGAGATGGATGGACCTAGAGTCTGTCATACAGAGTGAAGTAAGTCAGAAAGAGAAAAACAAATACCATACGCTAGCACATATATATGGAGCCTAAGAAAAAAATAAAAAGGTCATGAAGAACCTAGGGGCCAGACGGGAATAAAGACACAGACCTACTAGAGAATGGACTTGAGGATATGGGGAGGGGAAGGGTAAGCTGTGACAAAGTGAGAGAGTGGCATGGACATATATACACTACCAAACGTAAAATAGATAGGTGGTGGGAAGCAGCCGCATAGCACAGGGAGATCAGCTCGGTGCTCTGTGACCACCTAGAGGCGGGGTATAGGGAGGGTGGCAGGGAGGGCGATGCCAGAAGGAAGAGATATGGGAACATATGTATATGTATAACTGATTCATTTTGTTAAAAAACAGAAACTAACACACCATTGTAAAGCAATTATACTCCAATAAAGACGTTAAAAAAAAAGAATTAAGAGGTTTATTAATTATGCATTCCTGTGTAACAAATAGTCCAAAAACTTTAGCAACTTAGAACAACAGACATTTATTATCTCACAGTTTCTATGGAAACAGATATAGGAAAACAGGTGCAAGTTAGCTGTGAGTGTCAAAGCCTCAGGCTCCGGCTCTCAGGCAGGGTGCCATCAAAACATTGGCAGGGCCTACAGTCATCTCAAAGCTCAACTGGGGGAGAGTCCCCTTCCAAGATTGCTCATGTTGTTGCTGTCAGGTCTTGTTTCTTTGTCACACAGGGCTCTCCACTGGCTCCCTGAATGTCCTCATGACATGGCAGCAGTCTAAGGTGTCGAAGCCAGAGAAAGGAAGATACAGTCCTTTATTATTTAATCATGAACGTAACATCCATCATTTTTGCTTTTTCTATTTGTTGGAAACTGTCACCAGATCCAGACCACATTTAAGAGAAGGATAATACACGAGGATAAGGATCATTAGGAGCCACCTCAGGAACTGTGTATCTATGAGGGATATAGAACTTTTTCTATGTATTTGACTTGGAGTGTGTGTCCCCTAAAAACTCTTGAAAATGTTTATATTTTCAAATTTATCTTTTATGTTGTCTGAAGTTATTACTGTACTCAGGTCTTCCCCATTCTTAGAGTACTTTCAAAAAATTAAACCCTAGGAAGATTTCTTATGCTATTTTTATGGATTATTTTTGTATTTAAGTATTTTAGCCATTTGAGCAATTTGGAAGTTACAAAGAATGAGGTATGGATTTTGCTTTATTTTATCCAAATAGTGAGCTATTTGTCTCAAAAATATGTATTTTTACATATAATAATTCAGCTTCCCTTTCCCGGATTTGAAATGCACAATGGCAGAATTTTACCCCATTCTACTCAAAATAAATAGATTGCTCCTCAAATCCTTGTGATTTCTTATAAAATTTCCTTTTATAATCTTGTGATTATAAAATAGGTATAACCTGTGAGAACAAAGCTTGTTCTGAAAAAAATCATCTAACTCTTCATATCACAGAATCATTGTTCTAAATCTTTATATATATGTGTGTGTGTGTGTGTGTGTGTGTGTATATATATATATATAGTTTATGCCATCATGTATCATATGACTTAAACTCTTAAGGACTTAGTTATATGATCCATGTAGGTGTAAACTTTGTATCTACTATATGAAGCAGTATTTTGAAACCATCAGCAATCACTTGATTTTGGGACTGTGAGTATATACTCCATAGTCAAAATTAGAAATTAATATTTTCTTATGACAGTTAAGATTATGTGTGTAGATTCTTACTGCTACTCACTCAAGACCTAGGACTGCGGAGGAGCTGATCTATCAGGTTTTCTTGCTAGCTATCTGTTGCCAGTTACATACTTAATAATTGAGAACATAATTCACTTCTTTCAGTTTCTCAAAATCCTCCTCTATACAACCTCCCTTTGAGCTGAAAACTTTCCATTCAGTAAAGTGGGTTACTTTTGTCTGTAGGAACATGGTGGGTTAATGATGGCATAACAGCTCTCATAGTTTCTTGGAAAGTCTTGCATCTACTGCCACCCTCTGAAGTGGCAGGGTACGCAATACCTATTGTATTGTTCTCAGCTTCTTATGAAAATCTAAAACTTAAAGAGTTCTGTTTCTTATTCAGTTAAACTACTTGTCTGTATGATTCTTATTGTTGTTATAGTTACCTTGTTATATTTACCTTGCTTTCTGGCTATCAATACTTATGTCATTTCATCTGACTATTACTTCCTTGAGATCATACTATATTTCATAAGTTTTGTATGCTCTGCAGGGCTTAGCACAGTGCCTTGCACAAGATAGATAATGAAAATATGTTTTGAATGAAGTAAATCATAATGCACTGGTTGGTGTATTTTGTGTGTGACTGAAAAAAAATTTTTTTATAGTAAGCATACATGATGTTTGGCTGATGCCATACATTTTCACTTAATTCATTGTCTATTTTAACTGAAAATATTTTGTTAGAATATAAGGGAGTTTAAACTTTTATTTGGAAAGAGACGTAATTTCTTTGTAGCTGAAAACTTCAAACGTTTGCTAGTGGTAGATTATCCTTGCCCGATATAATTATCCTATGTAGTTAGAGACTATACTATAAGACATTACCATACAAAAGTTCCTTGACTGTAAGGCTGTTTTCTTTGTTCACACATTTTCTCTCCCATGAAGTAAGGTTGTGATACACATAAAGTTAATATTTGAGAAATGACTACATTGTAGAGCTTCATTGGTGGTGACATTGGTCAATCACATGAAATTTATTAGAATTCTAGATGAACTCAATGTCATCAAATTCCAGTTCAATATAACACTGACTTCCAAAACTGTGCCCTTCTCTCAAATTTCATGACCACATCCATAGTGCTGCATTATAATATTTCAGCATGTGGACAAGTGCAGAAATCATGCATACAGTGCTCACTTGTTATAAAAATTCAGAAAATAAATCTAAATACCAATAAAAGGAGAAAATAAAATCAACTATAACTTGATCATTTAGAGATAACATTTTAGTGTTTCCATCTAGATGTGTTTATTTGCATATAATATGAACCTGTCATATAGATATTCAATTTTTCACTTAATGTGTCATGAACATTATTTTATGTCAACCATGTACCGTGAACATTGTGTACTAAATATGCTTTTTAGAATTCAAATTCAGTGGCTTCATTAGAGTGGAGAGTAGCATATTTATTTTACCAATCCCTGATTTTTGACAATTTAAGCTCTTTCCAAATATTTATTATTATAAAAATTCTCACAATAAAAATTCATGTGCCTAGGTTCTTACACACATACACTATTATGATATTCCTGATGTACAATATTGCTGTATTTCTTGCAATTACTGTATTTGTTTATATTAAACCCCACTTTTCCTGACTCTACCATTTCAGTCTCCACATATCATCAGAGTAATCATTTCACAATGACATTTATATGCCATGCCTCAGTTTAATCGTCTTCAGTGGGTCCCCATTGCCAGCCTGCATATCTAAAAGATCAAAGCATCCTCCTAGCCTTTGAATTCTGCCTCTTCCCAATTAGGATCTCTTGATTTTTAGCTGTAGGCTTAGTTCTCCAAATTCCCGGAGCAAATCCTGGTGATTTTATACTTAAAGGCATACAGTCCTCAAAAAATTCTATTAAAATTCAGAACCTTCTCCCAATGACAAAACAAAAAATGTAGATAACTCCACGATGAAGCAGAATTTGGGTCTCACTTAGTGATAAATTCAAACTGTCATTTCAAATAGACATGATTTGGCTGATGTGAGCATTTCACAAAATAAGTGGTAAGAAACAGTTTTGTAAAGACAGTAGTACACAGAGGAAGCGTTTAATGTTATCTTTTAGATGTGAAAGCAGAAACTAAGGTTCAGAAGAATAAACTTACTTTTCATCCTGCTTAGCTACGCAGTCTCTTTCTATGGAAAGCAGTAAATATTTACTATAGGTTAAAGGCAATGAAAATAATGGACCTGTAGCTGGCAGCCATGCCAGGTAGTTCTTGGCACTGACAACATTTACCATATAAGCAATGACTGTCAAATTTAAAGAGCAAACACATTTTCCAGGAAAAATCATTTAATATTCATTTGCCAAGCACAGGGTATATTCAATTTGAGGGTTAACACTTAAAAAATACAGACACGAGGCAGAAAATATTGATTTTAAAAGAAGAAAAGGGGGAGGACATTTAAAAATCCATTTAAAATTAAAACTTTTCACAGAATCTCTAAAGTGGATCTAATAAATCCTGTGTCTCATATAAGAAACAGGCTTATTTCTGCTGTCTCAGATCATTTTGCAGACCCTTCGTTTAAGTCATGGCAGCTTAGCCAGTCTGGCAAAGACTGAAGGAGAAAGAAAACGTTATTTATAGGCTTCTTATAGGATATGAATTGCTCTTATTTCTTCATAAAAATTCTATTTAAAAAAATTTTTATTACTGTATTTATGTAGCCCACCATACAAGGGGCTCAAAAATACCACCACTCCACACACACATACACACCCACCAAAGTGAATTGGTATGAAACGGGGCCCATAATTTGTGAAAGAAAGGATCTGGCCTCAGCTTGGATCCAATTAGGATTAAATCCCACTCACTACCACCTGGAAATAAGAAAGCAATGAGAAGAGATGAAATGAAAGTAATGAAAGTAATTAGAGAGAGACAGAGACAGAGAGAGAGGGACAGAGAGAGAGAGAGGGAAAGAAGAAGGTGAGGGGAGAAAGAGAGAGAGAGAGACTCTCAAGCTACAAAAATAGAAGCCATTGCCAGTCTAGTAATACCTGGATAAAGACAGTTAATAGACATTATCATAGGAATTCATCAAACTAGACACATAATGAAGAATCTTTAAAAATGTACTAGAAACAAATACAGACTAGGTGGAAGTCAATTTTATAAAATTACACAAAATTCTATCCCTATAATGGATAGAACACTATGGTATAAACAGAATTTAAATCAAAACTAATATTTCTGAATACTAGCTTGAAGAAAACATTACATATATTATACTTTTTAATTCTCAGAGATTAAATTTTATTTTCACTCACTCCTCACATTCAATTAAGCACAAAATCCTGTTCATTTTACCCGCATAACATCACTAGAGTATTCCCTTTCACTCCATTCCTTCTACCATATTTCCACTTCAGGGTTCTATCATCTCTCATTCAGAATATTAAAATATCTTCTGAGTGGAACTCCTTATCTCCTGTCTTGAGCACTCCTAACACATTCTCTACATTGAAGCTAGAAAAATCTTCCTAAAACTTTGTATGTTTTCATGTAATATTCCTCCTTAAAATTTGTCGGTAGCATCTTTTTACCTTCAGGATGAAAGACATCATCTATCCTATGGCATCCATGTCCTTTCACAACCCAGGCTTTGATTACCCTGTCAGCCTCATTCCTCACGCCCATCTCAGATTCACTGCCCATGTGCCATCTCTGCCAAGTCATCTGCAGTTCCCTCAAAACCGTCAGCTCTTTCTCCTCTGAACACTTGCTTATTCCATGCTTTCTGACAGCATTTATTTACCTCAACATTTTGCCTGGGTAGCTCCTGATTATCACTTTGGCTAACCTTAGGTTTCTTCTCCACTAGGAAGCCTTGCATAATGATTTCTAGTTCAGATTTGTTATTTCCTTTAGAGAGTTCCATAATATTATCATGTCCAATCTCTCATAATACTTAGTAAAAGTGTTACAGTGATTTCACTTGAGGTCATGGGCATACTGAATGATCAGGAATGAAGAAAGTACCAAACACTGAAAGATGTTTGAAAAGTACTCACAAAGGGAACATGCCAGATAAAGGCAGTATCTGCCTATATATTATAACCTGCCCTAAGCATTGCCGTGGTGACTAACATAACGGTGTAGGTGGGAGATTTTGAGGCTTTAGGACAAGTTAGTGGAATAAGAGTCAAGACAGGAAGAAATAGTAAACAATGTAAAACAAGGAGAATAAAGAAGTCATACAACTGTGAATTAAAGAATGAAGTAGGAACTAGAAGAAAACTCCAACAGATCCGCTTTGGTGAAAAACAGGCTTGTTGTTTTCTTTGCAAGATTATGTAATCTACACAGTGGCCTTTCATGCACCACTCTTGGGAAAATAAGCTACTTTTTCACATTTTAATGAATGGAGTCATTTGTTTTTCATACCTCTCCTATTCTGATCTTCCAAAGTCATAGAGTCTTCATCAAATATTTTAAACTATAAATATCTAACAAATTAAAATAGAAATGTTATAGGAAATAAAAAATCTTTAATAGGAATGTTGCTTATACTAGCTAATGAAAGCAGCATACAGACTGAAGTATTACCAAACAATGAATCCCATCAAACTGCTAATGGAAAGCCTTATAGCAAAATAATAAAAATGGTGTTTGAATGTGGTGTATGGCTACCAGTGGCATCATGCTAATCAAAACTCATATATGCCCACAGCTCTCCACAATTTCGTACAAACTCTTACCCTAATTTTGTTTCTCAGTCTTCCCTTACATATTTGTTTTCACTTACATCTATTTACTCTCTCATGAGCAGAATCTGAGTTGTCCAGTATTGATGCCTTTGTTTACACAGTTGTTTCCGCATAGAGTGCTATCTTTATCTCTCTACACATCTCCAAATGGTACTTGTATTCAAGGTCTAATTTAAATCTTACTTCTTTCATAGATAATTTCTTGGCCAATGTCTATTGAAATGCTATCTCTTAGCTCTGAATTATATTAGGATTTATCTTTTCATTTAGTGTCCTGCATTAACGATAACCAAACAAAAATGAGATTAAGTCTTTCACATTACTTGTAAACTGAGTCTAAAGGCACACTAAATGGCTAATTTAAGAATATTTTAGCAATCATAGTATTATTATATTGCTTACCTAGATAATTCTGAAAAGAAAACCATTCATGGATGCACATATTCTGTTATATAGTTTTATAATGAACAAATTATTTTTAAAATATTCCCTTAAAGCAGTGAGCTGATTGCTCTGTGTGGAGCAGATGCCCTGTCATTCCTTAGTCAATCTCTATTGAAATGAGTTTTTCCTACTCTAAACTATGGTGGACTTATCATCTCTTATTTACTCGTCTATATTAGCTATAACTGTGCAAACATGAGATTGTAAATTGAGTCTAAAGACATCTCCAAACAAATGGTTCAAAAATATTTTTTAGTAACAGTAGTATTATCAGAATAAGTATTACTTCTTGAAAAGATTCTATGAAAGGAATACCTTACAGCTTTATGCATTCTGTGAACATTCATGTCATTACTTGACTATTTTAAAGGAATTTTCCCAAAGCACTGTTATGTATACTTTATGAAATTAAGTCTTATGGACCCCTGCTTGCTCCCTAGTCCTGCTGAGGCCCTCTGCCTCAGTGGGGAAGGTTCTTTCTCCATTTGAGTTCATGCAGCCAAAATAAAACCGAAGCTGAGATTGAAGCAGCTTTATTCAATGGTCAGAGAATGGAGAAGTAGAAACTTAGTTCACGAATCAACTTCTCACCTTAATGGTGAGAGGGATTTGCTTTTAAGGAATAAGGACGATGAGGGTAGGAGTGAGACTAATGACGGTGAGGCACGTGCATTGGTTTTCTGGGAAAGAAGCAGGGCTTCCCTGGAAATGGGGTACCACCCCTTTTCTGTCCTTTTTTGCTTTGTGACATCCGGTCATAGTCACTTGTAGGTGTGTCATATAGTATACTATATAGTAAAATCAGCATAAAATGAGACTCAGGGTCTGCTGGAGGTCAGATTCGTAGCCATTTTGGTTTCAGCTGATTCTAACCAGTTTTTTTTTTTCTCTTCCTATAACTTCCTTTGTGTCCAGACCCTGTGACTTAAAGATATACGTTAGTTCCTGTTCAAAGGCGGGATTGGTGAGTTTTGAGCAAGGGTCTGGTGGCAACTCCGGTAATACATAGAGCAGAGGCTCTTTCTCTAAATATTAGCCAATTGACTGGTAAATTTAATAAGGGTAAGCACTAAATTGAAAGGTAAAAGGCCACTTATGCCTCATCACGATAGAAGGGATTTGGGTGTAAAAAGTATTAAAACAAAGTTGTCCTTAGTACCCCTAGCAATTCACTGAATCCCAGACCTGAAAATGGTGGTTATTCTCCATTATGTGTGAAGTGTTCCAGTTGGTTTTACTGGAAGAAAGCTGAAAATTTAGAGTTTGCTCTGAACAATAAGCAAACAATAAGCAAAATAAAACAAAAAAATCTTAGTCATCTATGTTTTGAAGAGGTAATATACTTATATGTTTCAAAATCCAAGAATTACAAGAATGCATAAAGAGTTTCTCTTCTTCTCCCTGCTCTTCAGCCACTTAATATCCCAACTGTGAGGCACCCAATTATACCAGTTTGTGAGACCTGTTTTAATTAAATTTATATTTCCTAAGCTGAAACAGGTCTGTATTTGCCTCATGAAATGTAGGTCAACAAGACAGTTATTGAGTAGCACCTTTGCCGGGAAGGTTCCTGGATACTCTGAGAAAGAATTATAGAGAGGGCATGCTAGGGGATATCTTAGTGATACTTAATATACTAATTCCCCCTCCCATTAAGAGTATGATGCATTCTTCCTTCTCTTGTGATCCTATTATGTGTTGGCCACTTTACTACAGTTGGTTTCATTATCCCTACTTTATATATGAGAACACTAAGGCTCACATAAATTAATAGTTTCTATTGGTCATACCAACAATAAGTGGCAGATTTGGAGTCAGATTTGAATTGCAATTGTGGGACTCTAAAGCCTTTGTTTTTTCCACTCACTGCTTAATCAGAGAAGGAAAATTCTTGAAGTCAGATTTCAGGAAGAATGAATGGGAAAACAGAGAAAGCCAAAACAGTTTAAAAATAGGTTTTTATATTTAAAAAATTAAAATGTAAAACAGCTTTTATAGACATATTACCTAAATTACCCATAGCAAATTTCAGTTACAAAACAGTTACACTGTTTACACAAGGTATTTGAGGAACCTATCAGACTCACCTATTCATAAGGCGTTGGGAGATTGTTGGGGAAGGTCCTCTCATGGGCAGAAGTCAGGTTACAGAGAATAATTCACCAATCACTAAAATAAGAACATGTTACAGCACATAAACTTATTTTTCTTTTGTGATCTCAAAGAACAATGCAAACATTATCCACACCAGAGCCCAAGAAGTACATGTATCTGTTATTCCCACTTCATAAGTGAGGACATAAGACACCCTGTGAGTCAACTGCATAGCCCAGTCTTATGCTCAGACTACATAAATACCGCTAATGTTAACATTCTAGGAAACAAGTGGAAGAAAAAATGTGATGCAGTAATGCCAGAGTGTTGCACTGGTCCTTATGGCGTCTTTGACGGCAGAATTAATTTCCTACCCGATTTAGTGAAGAATTTTAGATTATGAAATTGTTAATGAGCACGAGAGGGAACTCCCTTCATTTCTTGGCCCCAAATGGCACAAAACTTAGATAAATTAAAATCTTGAGAAGCAGCATCCAAAATGGGAGGATCAGTCTCCTTTAAAATACCTAAGGAGTCCATCAGTGCTAGATTTCCATGTATTTTAATAGTTGATTCTAAAATACATCTACCCTCTCTAATCAACCACCACCCTTCAAAGTTGACTACATACACATAGTTTCCCAGTATTGCTCCACAGAATTCAAGACCCAGGGTAAATAGACCCTGTATATCACTAAATCAGGATTATGGTACACAAAAAGCGGGAACAATTTCTAGAGGTGTCTCAAAGTTACTGTGAGATCTAGCCCATCCAAGCCTGATCGCAAGAGAGCAAGTAAAAGCCACAGGCAGATGAAAGTCAATACCATTAGCAGGGCTGAAGCTGAGGAATTTATCTGCTATTGGATACTGACGGCCTCTGGCTAATCAGGCATCTAGCATGATGTATTTTCACTTTAGATAGAGGGGGAGGAGAGGAGAATGTTGCAATCATGGATGTTAATTCACTAAGAATTGAATGCAGGGCCTAGTTAAATTCCTATTGGAAGGAAAATACACAAGGCTAGTGACTAGACTCACTGATTAATATATATGGTTGAAAGGTTTTTCTGGAAACAGGAACTAATCTAGCCTTCCCTTGAAATCTGGACATTGCACTAAACTTGTTCAGGATGGGAGAGACATTCAAAAGTTTTGGTCATTTAACAGCTTTCTGATTTCCGTTTATTGTTAGCAAAGATAATACAAGTTTCCTCTAGAGACAGGCTTCCTTCCCTGTGACGGTAAGAGGAGAAACTAAATTGAGTTTGATATCTAAACTTTCATGCCTACATGTGTAAACCAAAAACAACAAAAAGCCCAAACCAAAACGTCCCAGACTCTACAGCAGTGCTGTTCAATAAAAATATAATGTGAACCACACATACAATTTGAAATTTTCTAATAGCCACTTAAAAAGAAAAAGTAATAGCCACCTGTGGCTAAGAGCTACCTATTGGGCACTGCAGCCCTAGAATTCGACTTCAAAAAAAAAAAAGGGAAAAACAAAGCAAACAGAACCCAATTTCAATAAAGAGGACCTTTAGAGTTGGGCTGTGATCGCTGATTTTTGGTGTCTGGAGAAAGGAGGCCCAGGAGTAAGAAAAAAAGGAGAGGGCAGTGAAACGAAGCGTGATTGCTGCATCTCCAGAGAAGCCTGCTCTCCCCACCATGTTAGCCCAAGCGTTGAACGGCTGCCTAGAGGTGACGAGGTGTGCGGCCGATCCCAAGTGGTCACCGTCGCTTGGGCTTCAGAGCCCGCTTGCCGGGGCTTAGAGCCAGTGGCGTGGGGAACGCAGATTTCGGGGCTCCGCGGTGGAGCCGCCAGGGCGCCCTAACTGTCGAGCAGCGGGGTGTGAATGTGCACGTGTTTCACCGCCACCCGAACGCGCCAGTCTGCGTGGCGAGCAGAAGACACGGTGCCGGACGCGCCGCGGCTCAGGTAGCGCAAGTCGGCGAGCTTGTAGTACGGGATGGTGAGCAGGACGCTGCAGATGGCCTCCTCGTTCATGGTAGCGGGTGTCGCGAGCACTCAGGCAGCCGGTCGATTCCGGAAGTGCCCGCCGCTGCCGCGGCTCCACCCCCTGCGCGAGCCGCGTCGGCAGGCCGTACAGCCTGCCGGACATGAGGTCACGAGGCCGTCCATTCTCCGCGCAGCCCACGCCAAGCCGCTGCTTATCCGGAGCCGGAGCGGACTCTTCTCTTTTAGAGACTGGTCAACTCTGCGGCGGCGGGGCGCACAGGGCAGGAGCTTCCTCTCTCCGACCTGGCCCTCCCAGGCGCTGCCTGCCACCCGAGCCCGCCTTTCGGAGCTCCTCCCTCCTCAGACTTCTCAGGCGACGTCAGCGGCGGATGCCAAGGCGGGGATGAGGCCACTGGCCCGCGATCCTCCCAGCAAGGCTCCGGCCTCGGCCTGAGGCCCGAGATCCCTGCCTTGTGGCGCCCAGGCGACGTGTGCCACACCGGCGGGGCTCGGGCGGGGGCTTGGGAGTGGGGAAGTGAGGCAGGGGCGCTCAATTTGTCTTCTCTCCACCCAACCCACTAGGTTGGAAAGGTTTTCTTTTGGGGAAATTTCCTCTTCGCAGCTCCACACCCAGGCAGCGGACCCTCCCACCCGGGAGGAATCTCCCCTGGTCCCCTCGGCGCGTCTTCCGGGAGTCACCAAACACCAGACAGAGGTAGTGGGGTGGGTGTGGCAGCTGCCATTTCCTGACTCCAAGCCTGCGCGGAAAGCCCTTTGAGGACGTGCGGTGGTGACTTACTAGGGCTCCGCACTCCTCAGCCCGGTGAGTCAGGTAGGGGTGTAGATTCACTTGCTTATCTGGGCTCCAATCTAACCTCACTTCCAACTACTTCAGTCGTGTGGGGGTGGCTGATAAGCCCTGTCAGAGTTTAATCCTGTCTAAACGTTCAGATGTTTAGTTCCTGTTGAGTGCTTCTCTACTAGGGACGTAGTTTTCTGACTTTTTTTTTTTTTTTCTCTCCTGACATGCATAATTACAGACAGAGATTGAAAAGTAACCTTGAGAGAGCCGCTCCCTTGATTCCAGGTGAGACTGCAAACATTTCTTTCTTATAGATCTGGGAAGAATGCGGTGTTTAATGCCAGCCAAAAAAGACTCCAAAGATCTTTTTACCTTAAACAAACACTTTTCTACACCTGAAATGGCTATTTTGCAAAGTGTGGTGCAAATATTATACACAATACCAAGTCCATGCTAGGCATTTAATGAATTCTAAAGCAAAAGTAATAGGGAATGCCTGACTTCAATCAGGGATTTCTGCCTACAGAAAATCAGTGCTTCCTGTATTTTTGTATTGCCTGAAATGAGAGTAGCAGTGTTACATTTTACAATAAATGGAAGCTGTAATGAAAGAGTGTGTTTTAAAATTTGATAATTTAAAATAAAATACTTAGCTTTAAAGATATGGTCTGATAATCTGTGGTTCATTCCTTAATAAGCTTTTTGCTACAAAAAGTGCTCAGAAAACTTTTCCCATTCATTCATTCATGCAGTCAGTTTACAAACTAAGAATTCTAGAGAAAGAGAACAAAAATTAAGAAGGGAGGAAATGATCAAAATAATAATTCAAGAATTTCTTCCAGGACCAAAAGACAAAGATGTTCATAGTTAAAGGACCCACCAGCTACCCACAATGACTGAAAAAGGACCTATGTTAAAGCAGACCATTAAAAGGATCAGAACACTAAGAATAAAGAGAGGATTCTAAAAGTTTTCAGAGGGAAGAAGCAGGAATAAACGGATGAGAATTAGAATGGCATTGGGTTTCTCAACAATAACACTTTTATGCTAAAACACTGCAGTGAAATTTCAAGTTTTGTAAGACAATACTTTCCAACCTAGAATCCTATAGTCAAACTATCCATCAAGAGTAAGAGTAGAATAAAAACATTTTCACATATACAAGGATGAAAACATTTATTTTCCATCCATCCATCCACCTTTTTTTTTTTTTTTAAGGGAAAGTTACTAGAGGATGTGCTCCAACAAAACATGAGAGCAAGACAAGAAAGAGAAAGACATGGGATCCAGAAAAAAGGACCAGGAGAATGTGAAGGGAAATGCCAGGGTGAAAGATATGTGGCAGAATTAGAGAGCAATCGTTTTCACCGGAGAAGGAAGATGGCAGACTCCAAGAAGAAAGACTGGTTAGTGTAATTGAATTTATTTAGATTACTAGTTTTGAGTATTTGGGTAGTTACATTGATAGATGTTTGATCTAATGAAATACGTGATAAAATTCGAGAGAGAACTTATAAAATATAAGCAAGTAAAAAACGGAAGCAATTATTAATTCCATGAAAACTAAAAATTAGAGAAGAATGGAAACAGCGTTTCTCCAACTGTTGTGTGGTGAAAATTCTAAGACTTTTTAGAGCTTCTGAAATACTCGTGTATTATAAACCTCGAAGGAGAGAACATGCAGCATAGAGCACTCTGAAATTTATGTATATTTTTAATCACATTACTTTAAAATTTTTAAAAATTAGTATTCACATGGTTCAAAATTTAAAAGTGTAACAGACAGATAATTCAATAGAAAATTAGGCAAAACACCTAGATACTTCACACAAAGGTATATCTAAATAGCAAATAGTAAATGAATGTGAAAAGGTGCTCGACATCATCAGTCATTAGAGAACTACAAGTTAAAACCACAGTGCAATATCACTACACAAATACAAGAATAACTAAAATTAAAAGGACAGAATATAGCAAGTGTGGGTGAGGTTTTGTAACAATTGGAGCTCTTGTACATTGCTGGTGGGAGTGTCAATTGGTACAATCAGTTTTGCAAACTGTATGGCAGTACTATTAAAATTGTAGATATGCAGATCCTCAGCAATTCCTTGCCTAGGTATATGGACATGCATATGCATATACTAGAAAGTTCATAGTAGTGCTATTTATAATAGCTTCAAACTGGAAATTACCCAAATATCCATACATAGTAGAATGAGTAAATGATTTGTGGCCCATTTTTTTACACAGTGGGATACTAAACAGCAATGATATTGAGCAGTGTGCAATATTGATGAATTGCACAAATACAATACTGGATGAAAAAGCCAGACACAGAAGAGTATACATTTTATGAGTCAATTCCTATTAAGTACAAAAGTAAGCAAAACTAGCCTATGCTTTTAGAAATCAGGATAATGTCTGCTCTTGTAGAGTGGTCATAGTGACTAGAAGGGACAGGATGAGGCCTCTGGGGTGATAGAAATGTTCTGTTTCTTGATCTAGGACCTAGACTCTTGGTGCCAGTTACATGGGTATGTTCAGTTATGAAAATTCTTTGAGGTTACACAATGTGCACTTTTCTGTGTATATATATGTTATACTTCAATAAAAGGTTAATAGGTTTAAATACAAAATAAATAATATATGTGGGTGTATATTATGTCTCTTACTTTTATTTAATTAGTATTACAGTATATACTGTTCACCTTGCTTGTCTTTCACTTAGTAATCTATTTTAGATATCTTTCCATACAAATACATAAAAAGCTTTCTCAACTTTTTTTTTTTTTAAATGATGGATATGCCATAATTTACCCCTTATTGGTGGACACTTAGCTTGTTTCCACATATTTACTATTACAAATTATGCTGCAATAAGTAATCATTACATATGTCATTTCATACATGTGTAAGTGTATCCATATATATGTCCTAGAAGCTGAACTGCTGGACAAAAGAGTTATGTTCATTTGTAATTTTGGTTTGTATTGTTGAATTGACCTTCACTGAGGTTGTTCCAGTTTTCTTTTTCTGCAGACAAATGAGAGTGCTGTTTTTCCACACACCTTCTTTCATTTCTTTTCAAGATAGATAGTATAATATTGATCTGCTGATTCCTGTATTTCAGTGCTTCTAAACTTATTTAAATGCTAAGATACTTTTTATTGCAGACCTTCTAAATACCTGGCTTCAATTTTTTTATCACAACCTCAAACTTTAGCTTTCATGATAGTTTCACCATTATACAGCTTAAAAAATATGTATTCTTAGTGATATGTACATTGTTTAATTAATGCCTATAATGAATGGCTAATGACAGGAAACCTAAAGAATACTGATGCTAAACTACATCAACTAAATGAGAAACAAAAAACATGAGAATAATTATGCAAATTAGGGTAAAAAACAAGCCTCACACCTATATGTTGAATTCATCTATTCAAAATTCTGTAGAATCATATTAAGTCATACTTTCCATTTACTGATAATAAAGGTTATTTATATCTGCATGTGCTATTTTAGGGACACGGTAGCTTGAAATGGCATGCTTGAAATCTCTCATAGTCTGTTTTTTTGTTTTGCTTGTTTTTTTAACTTCAATGCCTTTTATTCCTGTAAGTTCTTTATATTTATTTATTTTTGTAATTTTTTTAAAAATTAATTTTTATTGGAGTATAGTTGCTTTACAATGTTGTGTTAATTTCTACTGTACAGCAAAGTGAATCAGCTATATGTATACATATAATGTCCATGGACAGAGGAATGGATAAAGAAGATGTGGTATATATATACAGTGGAATATTATTCAGCCATAAAAAGGAATGAAACTGGGTCATTTGTAGAGACGTGGATGGAGCCAGAGACTGTCATAAAGAGTGAAGTAAGTCAGAAAGAGAAAAACAAATATCATATATTAACGTTTATATGTGGAATCTAGAAAAATGGTATAGATGATCTTATTTGCAAAGCAGAAATAGAGACACAGACGTAGAGAACAAACGTATGAACACCAAGGCAGGAAGTGGGGGGGTGGGTGAGATGAATTGCGAGATTGGAATTGACAGATATACACTATTGCTACTATGTATAAAATAGATAACTAATGAGAACCTACTGTATATAGCTCAAGGAACTCTACTCAATGCTCTGTGGTGAAAATGGGAAGGAAATCCAAAAAAAGAGGGGATATATCTCATAGTCTTTAAAATTAGAAACAAGACAGAAAAGTTGAAAAATAAACCCCTTAAAAAAGTGCAAATGCAAGAATTTAAAACATCTCATATTCTAATTTTTTCTATTTTTTGGTCTGAAAGCATCTGGTAACCATTGGGGGAAAATGGGTGAAGGATATGTGGGACCACTCTGTATTATTTTTACAACTTCCTGTGAGTCTATTATTATCTCCAAATAAAAAGTTTTAAAAAGTTGTACCTGGGTGTATTAGTTTCCAGGGACTGCCATAACAAAGAACCACAAGAATTATAAAAAGGTATGTAAAGGAGAAGTAAGGCTTCCTGATTCTTCAGATCTCCAGTTCACCTTCCCTAAGACAGCAAACAAACTTAACAAATATTATGTGCCATAATGCTAGGTGCTGGAAATACAGGGATAACAAAAGACACATGGTCTCTGTCCTTAAAATGCTTTTAGTGTTCTAAGGGAGATAGAACCTAAGCATACAATTACAGTAGAGTGTGATAAATGTTCTGGTAGGGAAGTCCAGGGCACACTCAGAAATTAGGAGAAAGAAGCCTGCATGGTAATTTAATGAAGAGAGGTAAGGCAAACTGCCCAAAGTCATAGAGTTTTTAAACTACAGAGACATGATTCCTGCACAAATCTATTTGAATTAAAGCTCATATTCTTTCTGGGAACTGCTTGCTGTGTCACTAGGGTATTACATTTTCAGTTTCACTTTATATGATGTCTCAGGAGAGGAATTTAGTAGCAAGAGGGAATTTCCCAGCTACAAAAAGACAGTGATGGACAAAAATTTATTATTAATGGACATTTCATGGGAAATTCCATTTTCTTTTGACATTTTAATTGGCAGGTTTCCAAGAGTGTGGAAAGGTATGTTACCAGTAGCTCAGTCTGCATTTAAAAATTTTAGCTCCTGAATTAAGCAGGATATTTTGCTTTTTCAAATGTCTTCAGAACTCAAAATCATTTTCTCCAGCTGTCACTCCTAGCTTGTAAGCAAAATATACTAAGATATATTTTTTAGGCAATACACACACACACACACACACACACACACACACACACACACAGACAAAGCCACACTTTTTTTTTTTTTTTTTTCTGCTTTAGGCAGTGGCTATATGAAAGAGATTATAAGTTCAGTACCCTTTTTAGTATCCTTTTTTGGGCAAGTATAGACCAAGTTGTAGAAGAAGGCAGAGCTTTTCTTATTGTAGTAGCCAATATAGTGTAGGTCAGGAGTCCCCAACCCCCGGGCCGCAGACTGGTACCGGTGTGCAGCCTGTTAGGAACTAGGCCGCACATCAGGCGGTGAGCGGCTGGCAAGCGAGAGGAACTTCATCTGCTGCTCCCCATCGCTCCCCATCGCTCGCCATCCGCCCCACCCAGTCCGGGGAAAAATTGTGTTTCACAAAACCGGTCCCTGGTGCCAAAAAGGTTGGGGACCACTGGTCTAGGTCATAACAGCGCCGGCTTGTGCAATTTGGAATCGGAAACATGACTGAAGCAGGGGTCCAATGTCAGCAGCTGAACAGGTTGCCAGAGAGAACTCTAAGGTTTATTGGGAACTAAGGAACACTCAGGAAGCTTCTTTGACTTAATTTTTATAATTGTAAAAAGGAATAGAAATGTCTGCCCTGCCAGGGAAACCTTGTTGCACAACTCCTGCCAAGGACACTGTTCACACTGGGGAGGTGCCATTCACGTGGAATACGTTATGAATGGGCCCCCTAGAGTTGTGCGATGTGGAGGCCCTATAGCCTACCTGTCTCCCAGGATTGTTCTGAGAGACTCAAGTTATACAATGAATATAAAAGAACTTTATAAGTTATAAACCTGTCAATCTATGTAAATAATAATAATAATAGTTATTTTCCTGGCCAGCTCTGCCCTTCAAGCAAAACATTCTTATCCAGTTTAAGAAAGAGAAAAGCAGCCCTTATTAGCTGGGAGCTGGCCTGGCACTCCCAATGAATCTGTGGCATTCTCCTGTTCAATATAAACACTTTCATAGAACATCAACGTCAGACAGGACTATTTTGTCACTGTAGTGGAGCAAGAAAAAATAAGACCACTTCATTATCATGTTTGAACAGACAGAGGTAAAAACATTGTTCAAACCACAAAAATGAGCAAACATTGCCCTTTCCTGGCTAATAATAAGTGCCTGCTTCTTCTTTACCAATTATAGCTTTATCTCAATTTCATTATTCTCACTGTCTAGATATAAATTATTGAGATACCTGATCAGAGAATCACTCCTGCTTCCAGACAGCATCCAATGCAGGGAAGATACCCGTTTCCTTGAATGCTCCACAGAATCACCTACAAGAAGTCCAAATCCTATAATAAATTATTTCTAACATCCTCTTACTGAGATGTCCTGATTCTTCATGGTACACATAACTTCTGCTTGCAATGAGTCAGTAAACCCAGATTTATAGAACTGCAGATGTGTTCCTGGTGATCTTTGGATAGAGGACATTGGCAGATTCATAGAGCAGTTATTATGAATGCTCTATGGAGCCCTCACTGTCTGCATTTCAGTTAAAGAACTGGCTCCTCTAACTTCTCTAGGGACTTAGCTATGGTGTAGGTTCTTTTTCATAGCCCAGAACTCCTGAGGAAGAGATTCTGGTTGGCCATAATATCCCCCTTCAAGTCCTTTGTGGATTACGGGGATATGGACATGAGGTACTGAATTTCTAAAACAGCAACAACAACAACAATATCGACAACAGCAATAATAGCTAAGACTTATAGGTTAAGAATCCGCCTGCGAATGCAGGGGGCACGGGTTCAAGCCCTGGTGCGGGAAGATCCCATATGCTGTGGAGCAACTAAGCTCGTGCACTACAACTACTGAGCCAGCTCTCTAGAGCCTGCAAGCCACAACTACTGAGCCCACGTGCCACAACTACTGCAGCCCACGTGCCTAGAGCCTGTGCTCCACAGCAAAGAGAAACCACCGCAATGAGAAGCCCACACACCACAACAAAGAGTAGTGCCTGCTCGCCGCAACTAGAGAAAAACCGCGCACAGCAACGAAGACACAATGCAGCCAATAAATAAATAAATTTATTAATTTTTTAAAAAAACAACCTAACACTTATATAATGCTTGCTACGTGTCAGGGACTCTTCTAAGCAATTTCCATAGAGTCACTCACTTAGGACACCAACACTGTGCAATAGATGCTTTTATGACTCTAACTTCGCAGATGTAGAAACTGAGGCACAGAGATGTTAATTACTTGTGTAAGGTCCCACAGCTATTCAGAGGCATAGCCAGCAATTGAACAAAGGAAATTATGTTGCTGTATTCTGAATCAGTTCAGCTGTTCTCATGAAGTAATAGAGTACTGAGAGATGGAGTGTGAATGATTTGGCACCACTCAACACACTTTTATATTAAGAGTTATTTTATACGTGAGCAAGGATATCTTTTAAAGGAGTTCAGTCTAGCAATCTTAAAGTGTTGATGTGTCTCTTTAATAATAGTGTCTGTTAGGAATCATTTAAACTTTATGGAAGTAACTCCATTGGCTATAATTTGCTTTTTCTTTTACATATGAACATTTTAATTCGGCATTTATTGACTGTCTATGATGAGAATGGCTCTTTGGTGTGTAGTATGGGACAAAAGCTCTACATTGCTATCTACAGAATAAATAAGCTCTACACTGCTGTCTACAAAAGTGATGACTAAAGTCTTTATATACATCATGATGATTTAAGTCTTTATATACATCATTTTTATCGTTTAGAAATCTTCCTTATTATAATAACAACTTGGAATTGGAATATAATTGGCATTAACTGATCTGATGCTAGCAGAAAAATATGGGGCTTCGGCACCCAATAGAGTTAAAAGTCTCCTTCTTCATTAATCTATGTGCATGACCTCTTTGGTATTTTGTAATCTCAGTGAGTCTCATTTCCTTCAACTATTAAATAGTGAAAATAATACTTTTCTTAAGGGTGTTAGGAGAATTAAATAGGATAATGTGCATAAGATTATACCCAATAAGTATTAGTTTTCTTTCTCAAAGTAAAATATGTGGGCCTTGCCAATTTTAGTCTAAGTGAGAATTATCAACTTTATGATTGTCAAGGCTGGGTTATGAATAGTGAAAAATGACTTAAAAACTGTGTAGCCATGCTGTTGTTTCAAATGTGATCTCTATGCAGACATGGACCGTATCTGTTTTGTTCAACAGTGCCTAGGACAATGAAAGTGACAATAATACACCTACTATCACCTTAGACTGTGGAAGGATGTTATGGTCAGTAGAAGACTGCAATTCTTGGGTGAAAAGCATGCAGAATTCTCTAGTGTGCTCATTTCAAGTTTTTGTGTTTTCACAGTTACACGTTCATGTTTAAAAATCATTATAGTTCACAAAGGTAAATAGTAATAATAATATTATGACATCTATTATGACAAAAGTACAGGATTTTAAAAAATCTTTGCAGCCAATATTCTGATAACTCTCTGAGTCTAAACTGTATCTCTAAACTCTTAGACTGTAGTCTAAGTAGAAGTAATATATTCTTTCACCTATTTAGAAAATTAAAGTATTATTAAAGAAACCACGTACAACTGAATATGTTGGATGGAAGATATTTGATTTCAAGCATAATTAGGTATTAACTTAAGTTTATTCCTTTTAGTAGACTTAGTGAAAACTTAGTCATCTGATTGAATGAATATATCAATCTTCTTTAAAAACTTATTATGAAATAGATGAAAGAAGTATTAAAATTGAAATACTAACTTCTCACACATAAAAATGTTTTACATTCAACCAAATACAATATCATTAAGACAAGCTTGTGTTGTAATTATTATCTCTATTGAGATATGATGGGGCTAATAAATGATATTATAAAGACAGGAAGATTCCAAAGAGAAAGGGAAGAAAAAAGATAAGCTACTATGTTACCAAACCTACAAGTCAGGTAAGATACTTCTCTTCCCCTAGGAAGGAGTACTGGCCTGATGAAGGAAGGGGAGTGGATGGTACAGCGAGAGCCTGGGTACGTTATTCCAGTGAAAGAACTCCTCCTGGAAGAAAATACGTGGAATGAGGGGATGGTGGTAAGTGTTCTCCCCAACAATTCCCATTTTAAAGATGGGGAAACTAAGTCTAAGAGTAGATTGACTAGCTTCAAGTATTACAAGTAAAAGGTGATAGAACTGGGAGTAAACCAGATGGTTTATTTCAGGTTTATCAGAGGGCCCTTATTAATGAGGTACACGATATAGTATCCTAGAATCACAGTAAAACCAGGACCTATACATGTAAAAGTTAGAGCCGAATATCATAAATTTGCAGCTTTCTTTATATTTGCTTTGTGATGAGGTAATGAACTTATTAGAATAAAAGCATTGTATATATTTTTATTTAGTGAGTACTCAAATGGTGCATACATCTGAATTAAATGCCTGAAATATCTCAGTTATTAAGAAGCTATCATTGGAAACGTAGCAGAGTGTACATATGTTTATGCACGCAAATATTTAACAGAAACACAGTAAAAAGGTTCAATTATATTCATGCTGAAGTATGGAAGTTACCAGAGAGTTAGTGAACGAGGAATTTAATCACTATTATTTTGTAGAGTGTAAATGATTGAGAAAAACTTACAGAAAGAGGTGATCGGAAGGTCAGTTCAAAGGAGAGAATCATTTTTCGTTGTTTCCAGAGAGTTTTTGGTACATTTTAGAGAGGGCTACAAAATCCAAGAATGAGAACCATGTCCCACCAGGACAACTGGTGGGTGTGTATGTTGCAAAGAAGCAATAGCATGGTGAATGAAGTCTGTACCTCACTACACTCTGGGCAATAAAATGTTTTAAGAGTCAGGTTCCATAATATGAGTTTGTAACATCTTACCTATAATTTGTGGGTAGATGGGCAAAGGCTTGGCCTTAATCACACATATAAAAACACGTTAACAAGATCATGTTTGGTTTTAACCCCAGTCTCTATTTTCGTACCTGCATTGCTTATCCTTACTGAAACTTGCTTTCCTCATCCGTAAGGGAAGTACTTTATGAACTGTGACATACTAATTAATTTTAGTTTTGAATCATGGCTCTTCTTTAAGGTTTTCTTTGTTCTAGTTTAGTGTCATTTGAGGGTGAGCACTGCACAAGGCACATATAGAAAAACACAGGGTATTTCCTGCCTTCCAGGAGTTTTCAGAAAAGAGAGAACAGTTTTTAGAGGCTTAGCACTTATTCCACCCTTGGATGTTTCCCTACTAACATGGTTTCTAAAATTACTCATCTGTGTGGAGCTCAATAAATATTTCTCCAGTAACTAACGTAAGACAGGCAGATCAAATAATTAGATGTAACACTTTCATTCATACAATATAGCGTGTTATCTTACAGATGAAAATTGGCAACATGTTCAAAGAGTAACCAAGCTGGCTTTTAGGATCTAGCTGTGTCAGTCAGTTTTGGTTTATTATCTCTCTCCTCTGCCTGCTGTATCTTGTATTTATTTATGTCATCTTCATGTATAACTTCTAAACTATAAGAGCTAGCCACTATGGCTTTGAATGTAATGAAGTCACAGTATGATGAAGGAATTGTTTTCTAATGCAACTCTCCCTAAACCTCAAAACATTAGAATAATTCTGTAGTCCTCCATTTGTCTCAGTTACTGCTCAGAGCGCTAATGCAGCAGGTTGTGTGCCTGGGCATTATGGGTTACTTGCTTTCACTGCTGAGCTTTCTAACACTACAAATAAAACATAGATTATTCAGAAAGTACAAAGGTTCAACATCTTCCCACAAAATCGTTGATGAAGTTATTTCATTAATTAGCTCTTAAAAACAAAACAACTGATAACAACAGGATAGCTATTGATTTATGAGGTAAACAATTTCTTTTGAAAAGATAAATATTGATGCCAATACACTGGTGATGAAGTGGAGCCTAGGGGATGAGGGGCTCCTCATGTGGGGATGAGGCCAGCTAGCAGGCGTTGTCTGAGTCAGGACCTTGAGCTGGGTCAGGAGGTATAGACCTTATAACTCTCTTATTGATCATTGATCCTGGGGGTGAATGGCAACATCCTGTGAGATTTCTGAGTCAGTTCTGAAGTAGGTTCTCGTTCGAGTTGGGCAAACATGTAAGAGCAGTATATAATTGCTTGGGCACCAGCCCAACCTGGAGTTGATGCTTAGGATGAGGTAGGTAGACAGAGACTAAAGGATCAATTTTTTAAACCAATGAGAAAATTGCTGAAGTTGCTCTACTCAGGCCAGGCGTTGCAGGGTGCAGAGTACAACTGAGGAGTGGTTTATCCTTAATTCTTAAGTGTGCTAAAAGTAGATGTGTAGTTTTATTATATGGTATTTTGGGTCAGTAATGATAGTCGTACATACATGTCTGCTTCTATATGTTACTTATACATTATATACATTACATATGTGTATCTATATATGACATTAGTTCATACATGTACATTGTATAAAATTTAGAAGAATCAAAAGGGGTATAGTGAAAAGTTAGTCTCTACCCCTTTCTATGCCTCCCAGCCACCAATTTCCCTCCTGGAAGGTGAATTACAATTGCCAGTCTCTCACTTCCTCCTTTCATGCTCTTTGTTCTAGCCGATTAATCTCCCCAAGCCCAAGGGCTCCTGCTCAGAAATTTTCCAGCTTCTGCATTTTCCTGTCTGGTTAAATTTAACCTTATTTACCTATCTTTCAAAGCCTCAGTGTTTTATTTATTCTTCTTTAATTTCTTTTGTCCAGTTCTCCTAACAAGCTCCCTATGTCTCATTCCTACATGTACTTGTTCTCACTTCTCATTCATGATCTTCTCTCTTCTCTAGTCTATGTGAAATTTGTGCTTCTTTGAGACTGAAGTCAGACCCTATTTCTTCTGACTGCTCCACCCATCCCCATTGATTTCCTTCTTCTCTGAACTCCTAGGCATCTAGAAAGTGGGTTATGCTTCAGTATCCCAAAATGATGCCAAAATATGTTAAATAAAATATTAAGTTGCATTATTTGGCTGGAACTATATAAATCCAAAGAGGCAAAGAGGTTAGCTCAAAGCTATCAGCTGTTAGAATTATCTTTGGTTAATGAAAAAAGTTAACATACAGAATTTTTCAAAATATGGTTCTTGCGGGGAAAGAGAAAAAGGAGTACTTGCTGGGGAGAAGTTGCAAACCACTAACTGTACACACATCTAGTACCTAATTATGTAGTCAAGTGGTTGAGAGCATGAACTTTGAAGTCAGGCACACCTAGGTTTGACACTCTCTGATCTTTTGGAGCCTTGGTTTCTCAACAAGGAAATGAGTTAGCAGGTAAAGCACTCAGCACAATGCCTACTGTATGGTAAATGTCCAATAAATGTTATGTGTTATTGTTGTTAAATCTTATTTGCTATTTTGTAAGGTTTGTCTCCTGTGTTGGGCAGAATAGTTGACCCTCTTCCCCCTCCAAATGTCCACATCCTAATCACCAGAGCCTCTGAATGTTACCTTACATGGCAAAAGGGACTCTGCCGATGTGACTAAATCAAAGATATTAAAATAGGGAACTTATTCTGGATTATCAGGTAGACCCAGTGTAATCACAAGGATCCTTTATAGATGGAAGATGAAGGCAGAAGATTCAGGGAAGAAGAATCCGTGTCAGAGTTAGAGTGATTTGATGTGAGAAGGAGTCAACCTGCTGTTGCAGGCTTTGAAGATGGAAGAAGAGCCAAGGAATACTGGCATCTAAAAAGAAGCTGGAAAACATAAAGGGATTGTCTCCCAGAGCCAGCAGAAAGGCTTTTAGCCCAGTAAGATCTGGTTCAGATTTGTGAGCCCTAGAATTGTAAGATAATAAGTGTGTGTTGTTTTAAGCCACTAAGGTAGTGGTAATTACTAAAGCATCAATAGGAAATGAGTGCACCTCCCCAGCTGAAGACCAATTTCGTAAAGCTCATAGTGTCCAGAGTAGTGCGGGATGGGAACATAAATGCAAAAATTGGGTCTACTGAGGGTTCCAGCAGAGAGGCATAGCAACTTGTAAATTGCCCTTTATAGTGAAGAAGAGGAAATCAGAGTTAGCTACAAGCCAGGTCTCTTTCTAAATGTGGATTTCCATTACAATATAAATTGAAAATACTGGGGAAATTCCCTATCTCACTGCCCGGGAAAGATGCCAACAGGCCATAAATTCACCTATACTCCAGTCAGGTTTTCCCCCTAAGTGTCCTTGCCTCCCTTACTTACTGCTAATTTACAAGATCAGTAATAATCACTATCACGCACTGGGTGCACAGTCTGTGTCAGGCATTGTGCTAAAGGTTTGTACACATTATCATATTTAATCCTCACAAAATTCCCATGGTGGTAAAAAGAAATGTAGTACCTTGTTTTTCAAAGTTCAGGTCATGAGTCTCAGTGGAAGTTGAAATCAGTTTGGTGAGGATTGACAAGGAATTTTAAACAATAAAATACAGTAGAAAAATACCAGTGTACTGCATAAAATGAATAAGTATATTTTCATAAAATTTGGTTTCAATTATACATATAACAAAGACTCTCAAGTTACAGGTGAGTCTTTTTTTTTTTTTTTTTTTTTTACAGGTGAGTCTTAATTGATAAAATATATATGTATTGGGTTGTGTTGTAGAACATATTTCTTTTTTTTTTTTTTTTTTTTCCTTGCGGTACACGGGCCTCTCACAGTTGTGGCCTCTCCCGTTGCGGAGCACAGGCTCCGGACGCGCAGGCTCAGCGGCCATGGCTCACGGGCCTAGCCGGCTCCGCGGCATGTCGGATCTTCCCGGACCAGGGCACGAACCCGTGTGCCCTGCATCGGCAGGCAGACTCTCAACCACTGCGCCACCAGGGAAGCCCTGTAGAACATATTTCTTATAGTGGGTTACATTAAAAAAATTTTAAACCCACCAGTAAAGTGGTTAAGAGTACAGGCTCTGGCAAAAAGGTTACCTTGCTTTAATCCTAGTTCTTTGTCTTACCAGCTCTGTGATCTTGAGTGGGTTACTTGTTCTCTCACACAGTTACTTTGTCTCCTTGGGTCTCCCCTCAAAGGGTCTTTTTGAGGATTAAATGGATGAATCTAAGTAAAGCAGTTTGAACGGTGCTTTAGTAGCAAACACTCAGTTACTGTTACTTTCCCAATGTTACCTGGTTAGCAAGTGGCAGAACTGGGCAGATTCCTGTTCTGTCTGATAAAGTTTAGTCTTGAGTTTGAAATCAAAGGTAATTTCAAGCTGACTTAGGTGTCCCGTCAAAACAAACAAAGAACAAAATAAGTCTGCCTTTAAAATAATTTACCAGCAAGTTAAAAAGATGGGAACCCTCATCTTCTCAGGAAGTTGGCCTACGTTGGCAGAGTCTTGTCTCTTGAGAGAGTACAGGTTTCCTGTCTTGTTCTGCTCTGAGTTACAGGAGAAGAATATGTGGAAGGCACTAGGTTGTTTGACATATAGAACAAAGTGGTGACTCACATAAAACTTTACCGTAGGATCACCATATAAATGTTTACATCTAAAAGGAATCAGGTAAAGGGGGAAATCATGCAAGAATCCGGAGGGAGGCCTTCAGCTAAAAGTTTGTGAGATGACTGCTTTTGTTGTTGGTTGTATTTGTCCTTTGTTTTTTTCTGCTCTGTTTCCTCCCTCTGCTCCAGCAGGCAGCTGAGGCATTTTATCAATTTCTTAAAAAATTTTCTGATGCTACCTGGTGTTACGTGCTTTGAGTGTTGGTTGAAATATATAGCCAGGCTATACTGCTTTCACAGGCTCTGAAAATTTAAGAATTTAAGAAGCTAATGAGTTTCTTAAGTTATGCGTAAGCCTTAGTTGCTGAAAATTATTCTGGGCCTTTAAACTGCTGATTTTTATATTCAGCCAAAAGCCAATTTAAAAATGAATTCCATACTACCTCCAATTTGCTTGATTGTAGAGTAATTTTATATCTAGTTAAGGTTCTGTTGGAATATGTATTTCTAGATTTTACGGTTTGGAAAGTGTGTGAATCCAGCCTCTCTACCAGGATGTGGCAGGGAGTTAGCAGTGTTTTGAACCATCAGGGAAAGGAAGTAGATATATTCAGCACCCTGCCCCATCTCAACAGATCCATTTTCTCATCGTAGTAGTGGTAATCTTTCATTTGTTATTTTGGTTTGAATGTTGTTTGTAGCATATGGCCCTAATGCCTTAGAGCTCTAAGTAGAAGGGAAAGCAATGCTAATAATTCTCTGACGGAGACGTACCCCTTCTTCCTCCACTTCGTTGTTCTTGAAGGATATGATTTCTCTTTTATTATTTATTTATACTTTTTAAAAGAGCAGTTTGAGGTTCACAGCAAAGTTGTGGGTAAGGTACAGGAATTTCCCTTATACTCACTGCCCCTGCACATGCATAGCCTCCCCTATTCTCAGCATCCCCCGACCAGAGTGGTTCATTTATTACACCTGTTTAACATACACTAACACATCATAATCATTCAGAGTCCATAGTTTACATCTGTTTACATTACATAGTCTACATTGCAGTTCATTCTTGGTATTACACATCTCACACCAGTCAGAATGGCCATCATCAAAAAATCTAGAAACAAATGCTGGAGAGGGTGTGGAGAAAAGGGAACACTCTTTCACTGCTGGTGGGAATGTGAATTGGTTCAGCCACTGTGGAGAACACTATGGAGGTTCCTTTAAAAACTACAAATAGAACTACCATATGACCCAGCAATCCCACTCCTGGGCATACACCCTGAGAAAACCAAAATTCAAAAAGAGTCATGGACCAAAATGTTCATTGCAGCTCTATTTACAATAGCCCGGAGATGGAAACAACCTAAGTGCCCGTAATCTGATGAATGGATAAAGAAGATGTGGCACATATATACAATGGAATATTACTCAGCCATAAAAAGAAATGAAATTCAGCTATTTGTAATGAGGTGGATAGACCTAGAGTCTGTCATACAGAGTGAAGTAAGTCAGAAAGAGAAAGACAAATACCGTATGCTAACACATATATATGGAATTTAAGAAAAAAAATGTCATGAAGAACCTGGGGGTAAGACAGGAATAAAGACAGAGACCTACTAGAGAACGAACTTGAGGATATGGGGAGGGGGAAGGGTAAGCTGTGACAAAGCGAGAGAGACGCATAGACATATATACACTAACAAACGTAAGGTAGATAACTAGTGGAAGCAGCCGCATAGCACAGAGATATCAGCTCGGTGCTTTGTGACCGCCTGGAGGGGTTGGATAGGGAGGGTGGGAGGGAGGGAGACGCAAGCCGGAAGAGATATGGGAACATATGTATGTGTGTAACTGATTCACTTTGTTATAAAGCGGAAACTAACACACCTTTGTAAAGCAATTATACCCCAATAAAGATGTTAAAAAAAAAAAAAAGAAAATATATAGGTGAAGTGTAAAAGGGTTGGAATAGATATACCATAACAGTAAAAACAAAACAAAACAACAACAACAAAACCGGAGTGGCTAAGAAAATATCAGAAAAAAATTACATTTTAAGACGAAAATTTTTACCAGAGACAAAGACATTTTAAAATGATAAAATGATTATTCCATCTAGAATGCATAATAATTATAAACTTATATGCACGTAACAACAGGACTTCAAAATACAATGAAGCAAAATCGACACAACAGAAAAGAGAAACAGACAGTTCTACAATAATAGTCGTATACTTTAAAACCCTTCTTTCAATAGCAGCACAGACAGAAAATCAACAAGAAAATAAAAACCTTGAACAGCATTATCAATCAAGTAGACCTAACAGCCATCTAAAAAACATTCCACCCAACAGCATCAGAAGATACATTCTTTTCAAATGCACATGGATATACTATATGCTAGAGCATAAAACAAATTTCAGTACATTTCAAAGGATATAAACCATACGAAGAGTGCTCTCAGATGACAACAGAATGCAATAAGAAATCGTTAACAGAAAGAAATTTGTTGAAAATCACAAATGGAAATTAAAGAATATATTCCTAAATAATTCATGGGTCAAGTAAGAACTCGTAAGGGGAATTAGAAATAATTTGAGATGAATTAAAATGAAAGTATAACATATTAATACTTGATTGGTCCCACATACTCTTCTGAAAAGCAGAGGGGTTAGACAAAGAGATCTAAATTAATTAAAAAATCATTTATTATTCTGGGAATAAAAAGAACTGGGCTTAGTCTCAGTTTTGCCTTTATCTTTGTGTCTGTTGATTATCTTGGAATAGTCATTACATAATCAACATACAGTTGCCAGCTCAGGAATCAAATACTGTCATCTCTAGGGCTACCATAACAAGATACCACAAACTTGTTAGCTTAAAAGAACAGAAATTTATTTTATCACAGCTCTAGAGGCCAGAAGTTCAAACTCAAAGTGTTGAGAGGACCATGTTCTTTCTGACGCCTCAAGGGGAGGGAGGATCCTTCTTTGTCTTAACCAGATTCTGGTGGTGGCCATCAGTCACTGGAGTTGGCAGTTTTTTGATTTGCAGCTGCATCACTCTGGTCTCTTTCACTCTTGTCACATGGAATTGTCTCTGTGTGTTTCTGTCTCTGGAAACAATTTGAATAGAAATTTCTATTTTTAAAAAACACACTGTTGATTATTATGCTCTATTTAGATACTTCCTCTAACCCCCACCCACCTCCATTTCCCCATATGTATTTGAGAAGGAAAGAGGAACTCCTGTGAGCTATCATATTGGAAAGAATCAATAATACAATGTTTTACTAGAGATGCCTCTTATCTAAAATATTTGGATTAAACATAAAATCTGGGGAAATGATCGCCCAGTTTCCCTCTTGTAGAGGCATGTTCTAAATGATAGGCAGCAGAATATTTTATACCCATGAGGTTTGCTGACATTATTGATTTGGTCCAGGGTCTGTATTTTCTCTCTAAAGAAAACAGTATTCTCTCTTTACTTTCTTTAATATATAATGTTGGTGTCTTAAGTTTATTGTCAGAGAGGATGCTTATAGTTCAAATGATTTGGTTGTATTTCACCAGTATTATTACAAGATAGTCAAACAATGGCCGGGCTCCAGGATAGACCTCGGTCCCTTTGGTCCACTGGGATACTGATCTGAAAGCCACCGTTTTCTTATATTCCAAAGACCAAATAAATAAACAAACAAAAAAACAAGTAAATGAAACCATTTTAAAACCAACTCTCTTTTCTTCCTCATCCATGTTAATTCTCTTCTACCTAAAATTACTTCCTGGAAGTGATTTTTATGTTTCTTAGAGCTTCTTTACGTATATATCCACACTAATGCATATAAAACTGTGCCTTGTAGATCTTATACTTTTTCCATTTGAATAACTATTTTCTCATGTCATATAGAGTTTATCCACTGTCCTAGATATGCATTTTCCCTGTGTATTTGAGCATCATAGGAAGATAAATTCTACTCTTGAAAATGTTAACTGGTCACTGAGACACAGAAAGCTATTATTCTTACCAGTTTTCAATAGTGAGTAGATTCTGTAGGGGTGGAATTTTAAGATGTAAGTATACTGTTTTTCTACACTCAAATTCCGTTCCCCTTATCATAGAAATTGACCAGCGAAGTGTGCTGCTGACTTTTCAGAATCCATGTACATATAATCCATTAGGTTATTAGATATAACATTGGTCAGAAAAGCATACTGTGAAATGTTGCTTTTATTTAAACTCCCACTATTTTCACTACATGGTTTCAAGATTTTACTTCATTATTGTCCTCTGGTGGTGGGCTCTGTGAACTGCATATTTACGGGTCTGGAGCACATATCTTCCCGGAGGTATACAACTCCTCAGGTACCAGCTAAAGAGTAGATGATAAGAAGCATTCAGATTTATTAAAACTCATTAAGAATATCAGTAGACTGACTGTTGTTTCTAAAAATATAAAATATTTATCCTTCTGTTCTCAAACAACCATACTTCATGAAAAGAAGTATAAATCCTTTTTTGCTTGCAATAGAAGAACAATAATTGAAGATATTCTTCATTTGGACCAAATACCTTCTCTGAAAATATAAGCTAAAATAGGAGTTGAAATTTCCAAAATATTCTTTAGGAAATAAAACTCCACATATAATTTCAAATTATAATTTAGTTTTACCTTAAATTTAAATATCTATATTGAATTTAATTTAAGGAAGGAAGGAAGGAAGAAAGAAAGAAGAAAAGAAGGAAAGAAGGAAAGAAAGAAAGGATGGAGGGAGGGAGGGACGGTGGGAGGAAGGAAGGAAGGGAGGAGGGAAGGAAGGAAAAAGGAAAGAAACAAAGAAGATAAAGTAAAATAAAGTAAAATATAATAAAGCTATTAAATTAAAAATTACTTATTAAGAAAAAAAAACGAACGGATAGAACCTTTGGATAAATGGTGGAAGCAAAGCTATACAGACAAAATCTCATACAGAAGCATACACTTACAAACTCACAAAAAGAGGAATAGGGGAAAAAAATCATAAATCTTGCTCTCAAAGTCCACCTCCTCAATTTGGGATGATTCTTTGTCTAAATGAGGGAAGGAAAGAATGAAGGAAGGAAGGAAGGAAAGAAAGAAAGAAAGAAAGAGAAAGAAAGTAAGAAAGAAAGAAAGAGAGAAAGAAAGAAAGAAAGAAGATAAAGTAATGTAAAATAAAGTTATTAAAATAAAAATAGTTATTAAGAAAAAAATTTTTTAAAAAACAGAACCCTAGAACAAATGGTGGAAGCAGAGCTATACAGGCAAAATCTCACAGAGAAGCATACACATACACACTCACAAAAAGAGGTAAAGGGGAAAAAAATGATAAATCTTGCTCTCAAAGTCCACCTGCTCAATTTGGGATGATTCGTTGTCTATTCATGTATTCCACAGATGCGGGGTACATCAAGTTGATTGTGGAGCTTTAATCCGCTGCTTCTGAGGCTGCTGGGAGAGATTTCCCTTTCTGTTCTTTGTTTGCACCGCTCCCAGGGGCTCAGCTTTGGATTTGGCCCCGCCTCTGCGTGTAGGTCGCTGGAGGGCGTCTGTTTTTCACTCAGACAAGACGGGGTTAAAGGAGCCGCTGATTCGGGGGCTCTGGCTCACTCAGGCCGGGGGGAGGGGGGGGGCACGGAGTGCGGGGCACGGAGTGCGGGGCGAGCCTGCGGCGCCACGGGCCGGCGTGACTTTGCACCAGCCTGAGGATCACCGTGCGTTCTCCCGGGGAAGTTGTCCCTGGATCCCGGGAACCTGGCAGTGGCGGGCTGCACAGGCTCCGCGGAAGCGGGGTGTGGATAGTGACCTGTGCTCGCACACAGCCTTCTTGGTGGCGGCAGCAGCAGCCTTAGCGTCTCACGCCCGTCTCTGGGGTCCGCGCTTTTAGCCACGACTCGCGCCCGTCTCTGGAGCTCCTTTAAGCAGCGCTCTTAATCCCCTCTCCTCGCGCAGTAGGAAACAAAGAGGGAAGAAAATGTCTCTTGCCTCTTCGGCAGCTCCAGCTCTTTTCCCGGACTCCCTCCCGGCTAGCCGTGGTGCACTAACCCCTTCAGGCTATGTTCACGCCACCAACCCCAGTCCTCTCCCTGCGCTCCGACTAAAGCCCGATCCTCAGCTTGCAGCCCCGCCCACCCCCGCGGCTGAGCAGACAAACCTCTCGGGCTGGTGAGCGCCAGTTGGCACCTATCCTCTGTGCGGGAATCTCTCCGCTTTCCCTCCGCACCCCTGTGGCTGTGCTCTCCTCCGCGGCTCCTAAGCTTCCCCCCTCCGCCACGTGCACTCTCCTCCCGCGAGGGAGCTTCCTAGTGTGTGGAATCCTTTCCTCCTTCACAGCTCCCTCGCACTGGTGCAGGTCCCGTCCCTATTCTTTTGTCTCTGTTTTTTCGTTTTTTCTTTGGCCCTACCCAGGTATGTGGGGAGTTTCTTGCCTTTTGGGAGGTCTGAGGTCTTCTGCCAGCGTTCAGTAGGTGTTCTGTAGGAGTTGTTCCACGTGTAGAGGTATTTCTGGTGTATCTGTGGGGAGGAAGGTGATCTCCGCGTCTTACTCTTCCGCCATCTTCCCCTCCCAGGTATCCGTTTTTTCTAGACTTTTCTTTCTTCAGCTCACAAAGGGGTCCCTGAGGATTAAGCAGAGGAACGTCAGGGTTTCTTCCAGGCCAGCTTCAGCCCTGGGGTGTTCAGGGCAGACTCTCATTACAAACCTCAGTTTCTGAGGCTCCTGGCTTATGGCCATTTAGTATAGAAGGAGGCTCCTGGCTGGGGAAGGCTCAGACAAAACGATGCAGGTTCTAATCTGTGGCAGTGGGCAGTGGGGGGCGGGGGGTGTCAGTGCAGGAAGAGGCATTCGCTGCCTTAGGCATTTAAACCATTGCCTTCTCTTCAGGATGACTCACCTGCAAGATTCTGTGGGGTCCGCCTCCTGCCACCATGCTACAGTTGCCGGATTTTGGGCCTGGAGCAACCCAGGTCTTCGTCCGGCATTTCCAGAGAGTGCTTTCTCTTCGGAGCACGTCTGGGGACTGGCTTCTCTGCTTCCACCTTGGCTGGCGAGGCCAAAGGAGCATCTTCCATGGGGAAGAGAGGGAAGACATTCCAGTTTGGAAGAACAAAAGCAAAGACACACTCTTCTCTACCTTGTCCCGCCCCAAATATAAATTCATAGCACCTTCACATTTTTATAACTATGGACTTAAAAAGACCAAGAGGTTAAGGGGCCTACCCAGTGTTACACAGGTAGTGGAGAGGTGTTCTGCTCAATGGTTAGGTTCATGGAGGGGCTCCGGATTTACAGCTGATAGGAATGTGAGGACAAGCTCATGCCATTTCAAACATTTCCAAGTGATACTGAGAGAGATGTTGAAGGTGCAAAATGAGGGTGCTGAATGACCTCACTAAGTGGGGATGGTGGGCCCATTTTAACATGAAATTGAAAATAAATTCATGACAAAAGGACATAATAGAAAATGACAACATAATCATAACACGCCCCTCTCCCCTGGAAGTAAAATTCATTAGAATCCTCTCTCTCTCCACCATGAAAGGATGAGATAAAGTCTCAGCAGCAGCCCCCGTGAAAAACATGGTCAACAGGGTGAAGAGGTGTTACTAAGACCATATGGTGCGACTCAGAGAAGCAAAGAGACAGCTCTGCCCTTAGCCTGATGAGGCCCACAGGAAGGAACATGTGTGGCAACCTTGGATAGTGTGGCAATGAGAGAGAACCTTCTTTAGGAGGGGACTCCCTGCTGCCACCTTGAAAAAGCAAATATGGGACATTCGTTTACTGTGGCTCTTGCAGAGGCGATGTGCCCAGAGGTTGGGCCACCCTGCTTGACAATCAAAGCACCTTGTATTCCTGTGCTGCTTGAAAGCTCCAATCGCCGGATTTTGGGTCTGGGGCAACCCAGGTCTTCGTCCGACCATTCCAGAGAGTGCTTTCTCTTCGGAGCACGTCTGGGGACTGGCTTCTCTGCTTCTACCTTAGCTGGCGTGGCCAAAGGAACATCCCCGTAGAGCCGGTAGCCACCAACCAGGCAGTATGTCTCCCCATGCCAGCCCAACTGCGTTTCTCCACACCTGCGGTACAGGACATGGTAATGACCAGGTGTAGGATGAGAAGCGGGAGCCACTGCTGCTGCAAAGAAAATCAGAACTGATCAGTCACTTCTGCTGTGCACAGTCTCCTGCCAGAATTTCCCTCTCTCATGTCTCTCCCAGTTTCTGGCTGAAGACCTTTTAATCTACTTGACGTCCAAAACACAGCCTTGGCGCATCATCTCTATGAGTCCCTAGAGAAGGGACACTGGCTGCAAAAGCAATCCCTAGAGCCTAGGGCTGCAGCACATGAGGAAGTCTCTTCACCGTTCCCAGGGAAAACAGTAGAACCCGAAAGTAATTGCAATCATGATCCTCTCCATCTCTCCCTTCCACAGCAGAGAAAACATTTCTTGCAGTGTGTCACTTCTGGGGCTTTCATGGAAATGTCTTTCAAGTTTTGGAAAAAAATAATCTAATATAAATTGGTTAAGAACCCCGCCCACCTTGGCAACCCCTCTTGGGCCCCATTTATACTGCCTATTTCAACCACACTGAACTCTAGCTGTCTAATACTTTTATGTCGATTAGAACAAGGCCAAATACTGAGGCAGAGTGATCAGGAGACTCAGAACCGGGTTCTGGGTACCAAGTCTAGGCTCACATCAACCTAGCCTCCTGGGACACCATCTCCTCAGCCCTCCAGTCTTATTAGCACTTCATCACCGCCCCCCCCTTCGTTCTTACGGTCTTCCCATCAATATGGCAACACCCTCACCCCTAGTACTCAGCAACTCGGTAAGGGATGTGTCTGAGGGGACCGATATAGATGTCTACATGATAGCACAGTGGTGCCTGGGTTTGAAGGTGCGGTTCAAGAGTGGCCCTCTTCCTCAAACCGCTCCATTTGCAATTTGCCAACAAAAACGCGCTTGTCTTTTGTTAAGAGGCCAATCAGGAAAGGGTCTGAATGGAAGCATCCTGTAGCCCAAAGGGTAAGGCTATATTTATAAAGCTCAGAACCGTCCCGCACACTTGTCCAGGGATGAGCTTTCACTTGTCCTCAGCAGTGAGAACTGTGCGTCCCTGAAGGCGTCCCAGGTCACTGGTATTACTTACATCTGGGGGGAAAGTGCTCAGCTGTACGTAGTTGGCAACCCCCACAGGAACATGCGCCAGCCGGGTGAGGTTGTGTGTATATCACACCGCCTGTAGAGTTGCCCTGTCTGGGTGTACCTGCTGCACTGCCCACCCAGGGAACAGAGCACAGGTTAGAGTACACAGACACTACCCGGTCACACATTCTCACACAGACAGCCAAAAAGATCGGTATCTGGTGGAGAACGGGTAGCGAAGTTTCTCTGAGTGCAGCCCGTTTGCACAGTTATGCTGCCATGGAAACCCTGAGAACGCCTGTGAGGGCATCACTACCCAGTGACGTCATATATGGAACCTTTGACTTGAGGGGCAGGCTTGAGGAGGAGGGGCAGTTTTGTGGAGGAGAACAGGGTAGAGGCAAAGGTACTCTGCCTCGCCCCTCACCCCTGGGCCTCCCCACCCATGCCCTAGTCTAGTAGACACCCCACGTGGGGCGTGCCGGTGGGCTGGCACAGCCGCAGGGGCCACGGGAGGGCAAGAGAGACCCATATTCTGAGTTTGGCTTGAGAGACAAGATTAACGTAAGAGACAGCTAGGTTGTATGGCACTGACCCTAAGAGGCAGAGATTTGTGTGGCCTGGGGAATCAGGGAAGGCTCCTTGGCAGTCGGCCTGAAGGACAAGTGAGATTTGGACCCATGCGGAAGAGAGGGAAGACATTCCAGTTTGGAAGAATAAAGGAAAAGACACACTCCTCTCGACCTTGTCGTGCCCCAAATATAAATCCATAGCACCCTCACATTTTTACAACTGAGGACTTAAGAAAACCAAGAGGTTAAGGGGCCTACCCAGTGTTACACAGGTAGTGGAGAGGTGTTCTGCTCAATGGTTAGGTTCACGTCGGGGCTCCAGATTTACAGCTAATAGGAATGTGAGGACAAGCTCATGCCATTTCAAATATTTCCAAGTGATACTGAGAGAGATGTTAAAGGAGCAAAAGGAGGGTGCTGAATGACCTCACAAAGTGGAAATGGTGGGCCCATTTTAACATGAAATTGAAAACAAATTCATGACACAAGGACATAATAGAAAATGACAACATGATCATTACACTCCCCTCTCCCCTAGAAGTAAAACTCATTAGAATCCTCTTTCTCTCCACCATGAAAGGATGAGAGAAAGACTCAGCAGCAGCTCCCATGAAAAACATGGTCAACAGTGTGAAGAGGTGTTTCTAAGACGATTTGGTCCGACTCAGAGAAGGAAAGAGACAACTCTGCCCTTAGCCTGATCAAGCCTACGGGAAGGAACATTTGCGGCAGGCTTTGATAGTGTGGCAATGAGAGACAACCTTCTTTAGGAGGGGACTCCCTGTTGCCGACCTCGAAAAAGCAAAGATGGGACATTCGTTCACTGGGGCTGTTGCAGAGGCGATGTGCCCGGGAGGTAGAGACTGCTTCGACTACCATTTTAGAGGTTGGGCCACCCTGGTTGAAAACCACAGCACCTTCTATTCCTAAACTGCTTGAATCAGCGGGTGCACGTTAGGACACACGAAGTCAGGCCCCATTGGAGCAGACTGCCTTTGGGAGTGGTAGAATGTAAAATGTGAAGGGGAATGCTCTGGAGGAGCTTTGTCATGGCAGGTGGGCCAGCATGAGACCATTCAGATTCTCCAAGGCTCCAGAGATTACTTGGCTGGGAGCATCCCTCTGATGTGGTGGGGGAACTTCTACCTTAATAGGACCTGGCTGGGCATCTGGGGGAGGCAGAATAAATGGTTTATTAACTACGGGAGCGAGAGACTCACCTGGGGGGTTCCACAAAAGCACTTAAAAAGACTTGTACCTGGATTCTTGAGCCAACCCTAAGAAAACTTATCTAGATGTGGAGTAGGGCTCAGGAAGCTGCACTTTTAATAAGCTTCCTGGGCAGTCCCACCACAGTGGTCCATGGATAGAATGACCAAATTATTGTGTATTCTCGGTTGCTTTTGGGAGTCAAAGTGGGCAATATGAGAAACTGCAGCAGCCCTACGTATAAACAGGGAATATTCAAGGCAAACAGAGGTGTTTAGTTATTCTATGCATGAATCAGATTTGAGAAAAGCTAGCCTGCTGGTTAAAGAACACAACCCTTACGACAGACAGACCAGATTCTGTCCTACTTACTTGTGTGATTTTGACCAAGTTCTTTTATCCTTCTGACTGTTTCTTCATATGGAAAAGAGCTATGGCTGTACATTTAGCACAATATTCTCTTTTGGCAAAAGTTGCTCTGGGTCCATGTGTGCTCTCTGCAACGTAATCCTTTACAGTGCGCAAGCATTTTTAAGTCGTTTGGTGAAGTACTACACTTGACTTTTAACTGTTCATTACTTCGGGCAAAGCTTATGTAGTGCTGCAGAGACTAGAACCTATGCAGAGATAGTGAGAGGATGTTATAAGCTTATTCTGCCGGTTTATGAAAAACTTTAACCTTTTCTCCTCTTCCTCAACCTGCCACCAAGAGATGAGAAAGAAGGCAGAGCCTGGAAATGCACACCAAGCAATACTTCTGGGGAGTTAGTTGGAGCGGGAGGGCTGACGCCTGAGCCCAGCTCCGCTTAGCCGTGCGGGTCCGCGGCGTGTCCAGCGGCTGTGGCGGAACCCGAGGGTGGTGGGCGTGGGCCCGTGTCGCGGCTGCACTGGAGCGGTGAGTGAGGGCCATGGGCCGTTCTTGCGCGGCCGCCACATTCCCAGACCGCCCGCCAGCCCTCCTGGTTCCTTCGCCGCTCCCCGCCGCCGGGAGCCGGGAGCCCAGAGAAGCCCGCAAACGGGCACCTGCGCCCGCCGCCCGGAGATACACCAGAAATACATCTACACGAGGAACAACTCCTACATAACACCTACTGAACTCTGGCAGAAGACCTCAGACCTCCCAAAAGGGAAGAAAGTCCCCACGTACCTGGACGTGCGGATGAAAGGCTCTTGGTGCTGCAGCCAGGAGGCAGTGCTGTGCCTCTGAGGTGGGAGAGTCAACTGCAGGACACTGGTCCACAAGAGACCTCCCAGCTCCACATAATATCAAATGGCGAAAATCTCCCAGAGATCTCCATCTCAACCACAGCACGCAGAATCACTCAACGACCAGCAAGCTACAGTGCTGGACACCCTATGGCAAACAACTAGCAAGACAGGAACACAACCCCACCCATTAGCAGAGAGGCTGCCGAAAATCATAATAAGTCCACAGACACCCCAAAACACACCAACAGACGTGGACCTGCCCACCAGAAAGACAAGATCCAGCCTCATCCGCCAGAACACAGGCACTACTGCGCTCCACCTGGAAGCCTACACAACCCACTGAAACAACTTTAGCCACTGGGGACAGACACCAAAAACAAAGGGAACTACGAACGTGCAGCCTGCAAAAAGGAGACCCAAAACACAGTAAGAGAAGCAAAATGAGAAGACAGAAAAACACACATCAGATGAAGGAGCAAGATAAAAACACACCAGACCTAACAAATGAAGAGGAAATAGGCAGTCTACCTGAAAGAGAATTCAGAATAATGATAGTAAAGAGGATCCAATATCTTGGAAATAGAATAGACAAAATGCAAGAAACATTTAACAAGGACCTAAAAGAACTAAAGATGAAACAAACAATGATGAACAATGCAAGAAATGAAAATAAAAATACTCTAGATGGGATTAATAGCAGAATAACAGGCAGAAGAACGGATAAGTGACCTGGAAGATAAAATAGTGGAAATAACTACTGCAGAGCAGAATAAAGAAAAAAGAATGAAAAGAACTGAGGACAGTCTCAGAGGCATCTGGGACAACATTAGACGCACCAACGTTCAAATTATAGGGGTTCCAGAAGAAGAAGAGAAAAACAAAGGGACTGAGAAAATATTTGAAGAGATGATAGTTGAAAACTTCCCTAATATGGGAAAGGAAATAGTTAATCAACTCCAGGAAGCACAGAGTCTCATACAGGATAAATCCAAGGAGAAATACGCCAAGACACATATTAATGAAACTGTCGAAAATTAAATTCAAAGAAAACGTATTAAAAGCAGCAAGGGAAAAACAACAAATAACACACAAGGGAATCCCCATAAGGTTAAAAGCTGATCTTTCAGCAGAAACTCTGCAAGCCAGAAGGGACTGGCAGGACATATTTCAAGTGATGAAGGAGAAGAACCTATAACCAAGATTACTCTACCCAGCAAGGATCTCATTCAGATTTGATGGAGCAATTAAAAGCTTTAGAGACAAGCCAAAGCTGAGAGAGCTCAGCACCACCAAACCAGCTTTACAACAAAGGCTAAAGGAACTTCTCTAGGCAAGAAACCCAACAGAAGGAAAAGACCTACAATAACGAACCCAAAACAATTAAGAAAATGGGAATAGGAACATACATATAGAAAATTACCTTAAATGTAAATACACTAAATGCTCCCACCAAAAGACACAGATTGGCTGAATGGATACAAAAACAAGACCCGTATAGATGCTGTCTACAAGAGACCCGCTTCAGACCTAGAGACACATACAGACTAAAAGTAAGGGGATGGAAAAAGATATTCCATGCAAATGGAAACCAAAAGAAAGCTGGAGTAGCAATTCTCATATCAGTCAAAATAGACTTTAAAATAAAGACTATTAGAAGAGACAAAGGACACTACATAATGATCAAGGGATCGATCCAAGAAGAAGATATAACAATTGTAAATATTTATGCACCCAACATAGGAGCACCTCAATACACGAGGCAAATACTAATAGCCATAAAAGGAGAAATCGACAGTAACACATTCATAGTAGGGGACTTTAACACCCCACTTTCACCAATGGACAGATCATCCAAAATGAAAATAAATAAGGAAACACAAGCTTTAAATGATACGTTAAACAAGATGGACTTAATTGATATTTATAGGACATTCAATCCAAAAACAACAGAATACACATTTTTCTCAAGTGCTCGTGGAACATTCTCCAGGATAGATCCTATCTTGGGTCACAAATCAAGCCTTGGTAAATTTAAGGAAATTGAAATTGTATCAAGTACCTTTTCTGACCAAAACGCTATGAGACTAGACATCAATTACAGGAAAAGATCTGTAAAAACTACAATCACGTGGAGGCTAAACAATACACTACTGAATAACGAAGTGATCACTGAAGAAGTCAAAGAGGAAATCAAAAAATACCTAGAAGCAAATGACAATGGAGACACGACGACCCAAAACTTATGGGATGCAGCAAAAGCGCTTCTAAGAGGGAAGTTTATAGCAATACAATCCTACCTTAAGAAACAGGAAACATCTCGAATAAACGACCTAAACTTGCATCTAAAGCAATTAGAGAAAGAAGAAGAAAAAAAGCCCAAAGTTAGCAGAAGGACAGAAATCATAAAGATCAGATCAGAAATAAATGAAAAAGAAATGAAGGAAACGATAGCAAAGATCAATAAAACTAAAAGCTGGTTCTCTGAGCAGATAAACAAAATTGATAAACCATTAGCCAGATTCATCAAGAAAAAAAGGGAGAAGAGTCAAATCAATAGAATCAGAAATGAAAAAGGAGAAGTAACAACTGACACTGCAGAAATACAAAAGATCATGAGAGATTACTACAAGCAACTCTATGCCAATAAAATGGACAACATGGAAGAAGTGGACAAATTCTTAGAAATGCACAAGGTGCCAAGACTGAATCAGGAAAAAACGGAAAATATGAACAATCACAAGCACTGAAATTGAAACTGTGATTAAAAATCTTCCAACAATCAAAAACCCAGGACCAGATGGCTTCACAGGCGAATTCTATCAAACGTTTAGAGAAGAGCTAACACCTATCCTTCTCAAACCCTTCCAAAATATAGCAGAGGGAGGAACACTCCCAAACTCATTCTACGAGGCCACCATCACCCTGATACCAAAACCAGACAAGGATGTCACAAAGAAAGGAAACTACAGGCCAATATAACTGATGAACATAGATGCAAAAATCCTGAACAAAATACTAGCAAACAGAATCCAACAGCACATTCAAAGGATCATACACCATGATCAAGTGGGGTTTATTCCAGGAATGCAAGGATTCTTCAATATACGCAAATCAATCAATGTGATACACCATATTAACAGACTGAAGGAGAAAAACCATATGGTCATCTCAATAGATGCAGAGAAAGCTTTCGACAAAATTCAACACCCATTTATGATAAAAACCCTGCAGAAAATAGGCATAGAGGGAACTTTCCTCAACATAATAAAGGCCATATATGACAAACCCACAGCCAACACCATCCTCAATGGTGAAAAACTGAAAGAATTTCCACTAAGATCAGGAAAAAGACAAGGTTGCCCACTCCCACCACTCTTATTCAACATAATTTTGGAAGTTTTAGCCACAGCAATCAGAGAAGTAAAGGAAATAAAGGGAATCCAAATCGGAAAAGAAGAAGTAAAGCTGTCACTGTTTGCAGATGACATGATACAATACATAGAGAATCCTAAAGATGCTACCAGAAAACTGCTAGAACTAATCAATGAATTCGGTAAAGTTGCAGGAAACAAAATTAATGCACAGAAATCTCTTGCATTCCTATACACTAACGATGAAAAATCTGAAAGTGAAATCAAGAAAACACTCCCATTTACCATTGCAACAGAAAGAACAAAATATCTACGAATAAACCTACCTAAGGAGGCAAAAGACCTATATGAAGAAAATTATAAGACACTGATGTAAGAAATTACAGATGATACAAATAGATGGAGAGATATACCATGTTCTTGGATTGGAAGAATCAACATTGTGAAAATGACTCTACTACCCAAAGCAATCTACAGATTCAATGCAATCCCTATCAAACTATCACTGGCATTTTTCACAGAACTACAAGTAAAAATTTCACAATTTGTATGGAAACACAAAAGACCCCAAATAGCCAAAGCTATCTTGAGAACGAAACACGGAGCTGGAGGAATCAGGCTACCTGAGTTCAGACTCTACTACAAAGCTACAGTAATCAAGACAGTATGGTACTGGCACAAAAACAGAGAGATAGATCAATGGAGCAGGATAGAAAGCCCAGAGATAAACCCACACACATATGGTCACCTTATCTTTGATAAAGGAGGCAGGAATGTACAGTGGAGAAAGGACAGCCTCTTCAATAAATTGTGCTGGGAAAACTGGACAGGTACATGTCAAAGTATGAGATTAGATCACTCCCTAACAGCATACACAAAAATAAGCTCAAAATGGATTAAAGACCTAAATGTAAGGCCAGACACTATCAAACTCTTAGAGGAAAACATAGGCAGGACACTCTATGACATAAATCACAGCAAGATCCTTTGTGACCCACCTCCTAGAGAAATGGAAATAAAAACAAAAATAAACAAATGGGACCTAATGAAACTTCAAAGCTTTCGCACAGCAAAGGAAACCATAAACAAGACCAAAAGACAACCCTCAGAATGGGAGAAAATATTTGCAAATGAAGCCAGTGACAAGGGATTAATGTCCAAAATTTATAAGAAGCTCATGCAGCTCAATAACAAAAAAAAAACAACGAAATCCAAAAGTGGGCAGAAGACCTAAATAGACAATTCTCCAGAGAAGATATACAGACTGCCAACAAACACATGAAACAATGCTCAACATCATTAATCATTAGGGTAATGCAAATCAAAACTACAATGAGATATCATCTCACACCAGTCAGAAAGGCCATCATCAAAAAATCTAGAAACAATAAATGCTGGAGAGGGTGTGGAGAAAAGGGAACACTCCTGCACTGCTGGTGGGAATGTGAATTGGTACAGCCACTATGGAGAACAGTACGGAGGTTCCTTAAAAAACGACAAATAGAACTACCATATGACCCAGCAATCCCAGTAGTGGGCATGTACCCTGGAAAAACCATAATTCAAAAAGAGTCATGTACCAAAATGTTCACTGCAGCTCTATTTACAATAGCACGGAGATGGAAACAACCTAAGTGTCCATCATCGGATGAATGGATAAAGAATATGGGGCACATATATACAATGGAATATTACTCAGCCATAAAAAGAAATGAAATTCAGCTATTTATAATGAGGTGCATAGACGTAGAGTCTGTCATACAGAGTGAAGTAAGTCAGAAAGAGAAAGACAAATACCGTATGCTAACACATATATATGGAATTTAAGAAAAAATAATGTCATGAAGAACCTGGGAATAAGACAGGAATAAAGACACAGACCTACTAGAGAATGAACTTGAGGATATGGGGAGGGGGAAGGGTAAGCTGTGACAAAGCGAGAGAGAGGCATGGACATATTATACACTACCAAACGTAAAATAGATAGCTAGTGGGAAGCAGCCGCATAGCACAGGGAGATCAGCTCGGTGCTTTGTGACCACCTAGAGGGGTGGGATAGGGAGGGTGGGAGGGAGGGAGACGCAAGAGGGAAGAGATATGGGAACATATGTATATGTATAACTGATTCACTTGGTTATAAAGGAGAAACTAACACACCATTGTAAAGCAATTATACTGCAATATAGATGTAAAAGAAAAAAAAAAAAGCAATACCTCTCTGTCAGTTTGAATTTTATTCCTCTGCCAGTACTTCCCAGAGAAATTTCACCAAAAGTGCCTAAGCTTGCCATGGCCATTGTTGTGAAGAAAGTTCTCTCTCTTTCTAGTCACATCCACTTTTCCTTCTCCTGGGGGCTTAATGGATGTTTGGGGGCAGGAAATAAAATTTAAACTAAAATATCAAAAACCAAAACAAAAAAAACAATTGTTCAAGTGTTCTTTTTTTTTTTTACATCTTTATTGCAGTATAATTGCTTTACAATGGTGTGTTAGTTTCTACTTTATACCAAAGTGAATCAGTTATACATATACATATGTTCCCATATCTCTTCCCTCTTGCGTCTCCCTCCCTCCCACCCTCCCTATCCCACACCTCTAGGTGGTCACAAAGCTCCGAGCTGATCTCCCTGTGCTATGTGGTTGCTTCCCACTAGCTATCTATTTTACGTTTGGTAGTGTATATATGTCCATGCCACTCACTTTGTCATGGCTTACCATTCCCCCTCCCCACATCCTCAAGTTCATTCTCTAGTAGGTCTGTGTCTTTATTCCTGTCTTACCCCTAGGTTCTTCATGACATGATTTTTCTTAAATTCCATATATATGTGTTAGCATACAGTATATGTCTTTCTCTTTCTGACTTACTTCACTCTGTATGACAGACTCTAGGTCCATCCACCTCATTACAAATAGCTCAATTTCATTTCTTTTTATGGCTGAGTAATATTCCACTGTATATATTTGACACATCTTCTTTATCCATTCATCCGATGATGGACACTTAGGTTGTTTCCATCTCCTGGCTATTGCAAATAGAGGTGCAATGAACATTTTGGTACATGACTCTTTTTGAATTATGGTTTTCTCAGGGTGTATGCCCAGGAGTGGGATTGCTGGGTCATATGGTAGTTCTATTTGTAGTTTGTTAAGGAACCTCCATACTGTTCTCCACAGTGGCTGTACCAATTCACATTCCCACCAGCAGTGCAAGAGTGTTCCCTTTTCTCCACACCCTCTCCAGCATTTATTGTTTCTAGATTTTTTGATGATGGCCATTCTGACTGGTGTGAGATGTGTAATACCAAGAATGAACTGCAATGTAAACTATGTAATGTAAACAGATGTAAACTATGGACTCTGATTGATTATGATGTGGTAGTGTATGTTAAACAGGTGTAATAAATGAACCACTCTGGTCGGGGGATGCTGAGAATAGGGGAGGCTATGCATGTGCAGGGGCAGTGAGTATAAGGGAAATTCCTGTACCTTCCCCACAATTTTGCTGTGAACCTCAAACTGCTCTTTTAAAAAGTATAAATAAATAATAAAAGAGAAAGCAAATCCTTCAAGAACAAAGAAGTGGGGGAAGAGGGGGTACGTCTCCGACAGAGAATTATTAGCACTACTGTCCCTTCTACTTAGGGCTCTAAGGCATTAGGGCCATATGCTACAAACAACGTTCAATCCAAAATAACAAATGAAAGATTACCACTACTAAGATGAGAAAGTGAATGTGTTGAGATGGGGCAGGGTGCTGAATATATCTACTTCCTTTCCCTGATGGTTCAAAACACTGCTAACTCCCTGCCACATCCTGGTAGAGAGGCTGGATTCACACACTTTCCAAACCGTAAAATCTAGAAATACATATTCCAACAAAACCTTAACTAGATATAAAATTACTCTACAATCAAGCAAATTGGAGGTAGTATGGAATTCATTTTTAAATTGGCTTTTGGCTGAATATAAAAATCAGCAGTTTAAAGGCCCAGAATAATTTTCAGCAACTAAGGCTTACGCATAACTTAAGAAACTCATTAGCTTCTTAAATTCTTAAATTTTCAGAGCCTGTGAAAGCAGTATAGCCTGGCTATATATTTCAACCAACACTCAAAGCACGTAACACCAGGTAGCATCAGAAAATTTTTTAAGAAATTGATAAAATGCCTCAGCTGCCTGCTGGAGCAGAGGGAGGAAACAGAGCAGAAAAAAACAAAAGACAAATACAACCAATAACAAAAGCAGTCATCTCACAAACTTTTAGCTGAAGGCCTCCCTCCAGACTCTTGCATGATTTCCTCCTTTGCCTGATTCCTTTTAGATGTAAACATTTATATGGTGATCCTACGGTAAAGATTTATGTGAGTCACCACTTTGTTCTATATGTCAAACAACCTAGTGCCTTCCACATATTCTTCTCCTGTAACTCAGAGCAGAACAAGACAGGAAACCTGCACTCTCTCAGAGACAAGACTCTGCCAACATAGGCCAACTTCCTGAGAAGATGAGGGTTCCCATCTTTTTAATTTGCTGGTAAATTATTGTAAAGGCAGACTTATTTTGTTCTTTGTTTGTTTTGACGGGACACCTAAGTCAGCTTGAAATTACCTTTGATTTCAAACTCAAGACTAAACTTTATCAGACAGAACAGGAATCTGCCCAGTTCTGCCACTTGCTAACCAGGTAACATTGGGAAAGTAACAGTAACTGAGTGTTTGCTACTAAAGCACCGTTCAAACTGCTTTACTTAGATTCATCCATTTAATCCTCAAAAAGACCCTTTGAGGGGAGACCCAAGGAGACAAAGTAACTGTGTGAGAGAACAAGTAACCCACTCAAGATCAGAGCTGGTAAGACAAAGAACTAGGATTAAACCAAGGTAACCTTTTTGCCAGAGCCTGTACTCTTAACCACTTTACTGGTGGGTTTAAAATTTTTTTAATGTAACCCACTATAAGAAATATGTTCTACAGGGCTTCCCTGGTGGCGCAGTGGTTGAGAGTCTGCCTGCCGATGCAGGGCACACGGGTTCGTGCCCTGGTCCGGGAAGATCCGACATGCCGCGGAGCCGGCTAGGCCCGTGAGCCATGGCCGCTAAGCCTGCGCGTCCGGAGCCTGTGCTCCGCAACGGGAGAGGCCACAACTGTGAGAGGCCCGTGTACCGCAAGGAAAAAAAAAAACAACAAAAAAAAGAAATATGTTCTACAACACAACCCAATACATATATATTTTATCAATTAAGACTCACCTGTAACTTGAGAGTCTTTGTTATATGTATAATTGAAACCAAATTTTATGAAAATATACTTATTCATTTTATGCAGTACACTGGTATTTTTCTACTGTATTTTATTGTTTAAAATTCCTTGTCAATCCTCACCAAACTGATTTCAACTTCCACTGAGACCCATGACCTGAACTTTGAAAAACAAGGTACTACATTTCTTTTTACCACCATGGGAATTTTGTGAGGATTAAATATGATAATGTGTACAAACCTTTAGCACAATGCCTGACACAGACTGTGCACCCAGTGCGTGATAGTGATTATTACTGATCTTGTAAATTAGCAGTAAGTAAGGGAGGCAAGGACACTTAGGGGGAAAACCTGACTGGAGTATAGGTGAATTTATGGCCTGTTGGCATCTTTCCCGGGCAGTGAGATAGGGAATTTCCCCAGTATTTTCAATTTATATTGTAATGGAAATCCACATTTAGAAAGAGACCTGGCTTGTAGCTAACTCTGATTTCCTCTTCTTCACTATAAAGGGCAATTTACAAGTTGCTATGCCTCTCTGCTGGAACCCTCAGTAGACCCAATTTTTGCATTTATGTTCCCATCCCGCACTACTCTGGACACTGAGCTTTACGAAATTGGTCTTCAGCTGGGGAGGTGCACTCATTTCCTATTGATGCTTTAGTAATTACCACTACCTTAGTGGCTTAAAACAACACACACTTATTATCTTACAATTCTAGGGCTCACAAATCTGAACCAGATCTTACTGGGCTAAAAGCCTTTCTGCTGGCTCTGGGAGACAATCCCTTTATGTTTTCCAGCTTCTTTTTAGATGCCAGTATTCCTTGGCTCTTCTTCCATCTTCAAAGCCTGCAACAGCAGGTTGACTCCTTCTCACATCAAATCACTCTAACTCTGACACGGATTCTTCTTCCCTGAATCTTCTGCCTTTGTCTTCCATCTATAAAGGATCCTTGTGATTATACTGGGTCTACCTGATAATCCAGAATAAGTTCCCTATTTTAATATCTTTGATTTAGTCACATCGGCAGAGTCCCTTTTGCCATGTAAGGTAACATTCAGAGGCTCTGGTGATTAGGATGTGGACATTTGGAGGGGGAAGAGGGTCAACTATTCTGCCCAACACAGGAGACAAACCTTACAAAATAGCAAATAAGATTTAACAACAACAACAATAACACATAACATTTATTGAACATTTACCATACAATAGGCATTGTGCTGAGTGCTTTACCTGCTAACTCATTTCCTTGTTGAGAAACCAAGGCTCCAAAAGATCAGAGAGTGTCAAACCTAGGTGTGCCTGACTTCAAAGTTCATGCTCTCAACCACTTGACTACATAATTAGGTACTAGATGTGTGTACAGTTAGTGGTTTGCAACTTCTCCCCAGCAAGTACTCCTTTTTCTCTTTCCCCGCAAGAACCATATTTTGAAAAATTCTGTATGTTAACTTTTTTCATTAACCAAAGATAATTCTAACAGCTGATAGCTTTGAGCTAACCTCTTTGCCTCTTTGGATTTATATAGTTCCAGCCAAATAATGCAACTTAATATTTTATTTAACATATTTTGGCATCATTTTGGGATACTGAAGCATAACCCACTTTCTAGATGCCTAGGAGTTCAGAGAAGAAGGAAATCAATGGGGATGGGTGGAGCAGTCAGAAGAAATAGGGTCTGACTTCAGTCTCAAAGAAGCACAAATTTCACATAGACTAGAGAAGAGAGAAGATCATGAATGAGAAGTGAGAACAAGTACATGTAGGAATGAGACATAGGGAGCTTGTTAGGAGAACTGGACAAAAGAAATTAAAGAAGAATAAATAAAACATTGAGGCTTTGAAAGATAGGTAAATAAGGTTAAATTTAACCAGACAGGAAAATGCAGAAGCTGGAAAATTTCTGAGCAGGAGCCCTTGGGCTTGGGGAGATTAATCGGCTAGAACAAAGAGCATTGAAAGGAGGAAGTGAGAGACTGGCAATTGTAATTCACCTTCCAGGAGGGAAATTGGTGGCTGGGAGGCATAGAAAGGGGTAGAGACTAACTTTTCACTATACCCCTTTTGATTCTTCTAAATTTTATACAATGTACATGTATGAACTAATGTCATATATAGATACACATATGTAATATATATAATGTATAAGTAACATATAGAAGCAGACATGTATGTACGACTATCATTACTGACCCAAAATACCATATAATAAAACTACACCTCTACTTTTAGCACACTTAAGAATTAAGGATAAACCACTCCTCAGTTGTACTCTGCACCCCGCAACGACTGCCCTGAGTAGAGCAACTTCAGCAATTTTCTCATTGGTTTAAAAAATTGATCCTTTAGTCTCTGTCTACCTACCTCATCCTAAGCATCAACTCCAGGTTGGGCTGGTGCCCAAGCAATTATATACTGCTCTTACATGTTTGCCCAACTCGAACGAGAACCTACTTCAGAACTGACTCAGAAATCTCACAGGATGTTGCCATTCACCCCCAGGATCAATGATCAATAAGAGAGTTATAAGGTCTATACCTCCTGACCCAGCTCAAGGTCCTGACTCAGACAATGCCTGCTAGCTGGCCTCATCCCCACATGAGGAGCCCCTCATCCCCTAGGCTCCACTTCATCACCAGTGTATTGGCATCAATATTTATCTTTTCAAAGGAAATTGTTTACCTCATAAATCAATAGGTATCCTGTTGTTATCAGTTGTTTTGTTTTTAAGAGCTAATTAATGAAATAACTTCATCAACGATTTTGTGGGAAGATGTTGAACCTTTGTACTTTCTGAATAATCTATGTTTTATTTGTAGTGTTAGAAAGCTCAGCAGTGAAAGCAAGTACCCCATACTGCCCAGGCACACAACCTGCTGCATTAGCGCTCTGAGCAGTAACTGACACAAATGGACGACTACAGAATTATTCTAATGTTTTGAGGTTTAGGGAGAGTTGCATTAGAAAACAATTCCTTCATCATACTGTGACTTCATTACATTCAAAGCCATAGTGGCTAGCTCTTATAGTTTAGAAGTTATACATGAAGATGACATAAATAAATACAAGATACAGCAGGCAGAGGAGAGAGATAATAAACCAAAACTGACTGACACAGCTAGATCCTAAAAGCCAGCTTGGTTACTCTTTGAACATGTTGCCAATTTTCATCTGTAAGATAACACGCTATATTGTATGAATGAAAGTGTTACATCTAATTATTTGATCTGCCTGTCTTATGTTAGTTACTGGAGAAATATTTATTGAGCTCCACACAGATGAGTAATTTTAGAAACCGTGTTAGTAGGGAAACATGCAAGAGTGGAATAAGTGCTAAGCCTCTAAAAACTGTTCTCTCTTTTCTTGAAACTCCTGGAAGGCAGGAAGTACCCTGTGTTTTTCTATATGTGCCTTGTGCAGTGCTCACCCTCAAATGACACTAAACTAGAACAAAGAAAACCTTAAAGAAGAGCCATGATTCAAAACTAAAATTAATTAGTATGTCACAGTTCATAAAGTACTTCCCTTACGGATGAGGAAAGCAAGTTTCAGTAAGGATAAGCAATGCAGGTACGAAAATAGAGACTGGGGTTAAAACCAAACATGATCTTGTTAACGTGTTTTTATATGTGTGATTAAGGCCAAGCCTTTGCCCATCTACCCACAAATTATAGGTAAGATGTTACAAACTCATATTATGGAACCTGACTCTTAAAACATTTTATTGCCCAGAGTGTAGTGAGGTACAGACTTCATTCACCATGCTATTGCTTCTTTGCAACATGCAGACCCACCAGTTGTCCTGGTGGGACATGGTTCTCATTCTTGGATTTTGTAGCCCTCTCTAAAATGTACCAAAAACTCTCTGGAAACAACGAAAAATGATTCTCTCCTTTGAACTGACCTTCAGATCACCTCTTTCTGTAAGTTTTTCTCAATCATTTACACTCTACAAAATAATAGTGATTAAATTCCTCGTTCACTAACTCTCTGGTAACTTCCATACTTCAGCATGAATATAATTGAACCTTTTTACTGTGTTTCTGTTAAATATTTGCGTGCATAAACATATGTACACTCTGCTACGTTTCCAATGATAGCTTCTTAATAACTGAGATATTTCAGGCATTTAATTCAGATGTATGCACCATTTGAGTACTCACTAAATAAAAATATATACAATGCTTTTATTCTAATAAGTTCATTACCTCATCACAAAGCAAATATAAAGAAAGCTGCAAATTTATGATATTCGGCTCTAACTTTTACATGTATAGGTCCTGGTTTTACTGTGATTCTAGGATACTATATCGTGTACCTCATTAATAAGGGCCCTCTGATAAACCTGAAATAAACCATCTGGTTTACTCCCAGTTCTATCACCTTTTACTTGTAATACTTGAAGCTAGTCAATCTACTCTTAGACTTAGTTTCCCCATCTTTAAAATGGGAATTGTTGGGGAGAACACTTACCACCATCCCCTCATTCCACGTATTTTCTTCCAGGAGGAGTTCTTTCACTGGAATAACGTACCCAGGCTCTCGCTGTACCATCCACTCCCCTTCCTTCATCAGGCCAGTACTCCTTCCTAGGGGAAGAGAAGTATCTTACCTGACTTGTAGGTTTGGTAACATAGTAGCTTATCTTTTTTCTTCCCTTTCTTTTTGGAATCTTCCTGTCTTTATAATATCATTTATTAGCCCCATCATATCTCACTAGAGATAATAATTACAACACAAGCTTGTCTTAATGATATTGTATTTGGTAGAATGTAAAACATTTTTATGTGTGAGAATTTAGTATTTCAATTTTAATACTTCTTTCATCTATTTCATAATAAGTTTTTAAAGAAGATTGATATATTCATTCAATCAGATGACTAAGTTTTCACTAAATCTACTAAAAGGAATAAACTTAAGTTAATACCTAATTATGCTTGAAATCAAATATCTTCCATCCAACATATTCAGTTGTACGTGGTTTCTTTAATAATACTTTAATTTTCTAAATAGGTGAAAGAATATATTACTTCTACTTAGACTACAGTCTAAGAGTTTAGAGATACAGTTTAGACTCAGAGAGTTATCAGAATATTGGCTGCAAAGATTTTTTAAAATCCTGTACTTTTGTCATAATAGATGTCATAATATTATTATTACTATTTACCTTTGTGAACTATAATGATTTTTAAACATGAACGTGTAACTGTGAAAACACAAAAACTTGAAATGAGCACACTAGAGAATTCTGCATGCTTTTCACCCAAGAATTGCAGTCTTCTACTGACCATAACATCCTTCCACAGTCTAAGGTGATAGTAGGTGTATTATTGTCACTTTCATTGTCCTAGGCACTGTTGAACAAAACAGATACGGTCCATGTCTGCATAGAGATCACATTTGAAACAACAGCATGGCTACACAGTTTTTAAGTCATTTTTCACTATTCATAACCCAGCCTTGACAATCATAAAGTTGATAATTCTCACTTAGACTAAAATTGGCAAGGCCCACATATTTTACTTTGAGAAAGAAAACTAATACTTATTGGGTATAATCTTATGCACATTATCCTATTTAATTCTCCTAACACCCTTAAGAAAAGTATTATTTTCACTATTTAATAGTTGAAGGAAATGAGACTCACTGAGATTACAAAATACCAAAGAGGTCATGCACATAGATTAATGAAGAAGGAGACTTTTAACTCTATTGGGTGCCGAAGCCCCATATTTTTCTGCTAGCATCAGATCAGTTAATGCCAATTATATTCCAATTCCAAGTTGTTATTATAATAAGGAAGATTTCTAAACGATAAAAATGATGTATATAAAGACTTAAATCATCATGATGTATATAAAGACTTTAGTCATCACTTTTGTAGACAGCAGTGTAGAGCTTATTTATTCTGTAGATAGCAATGTAGAGCTTTTGTCCCATACTACACACCAAAGAGCCATTCTCATCATAGACAGTCAATAAATGCCGAATTAAAATGTTCATATGTAAAAGAAAAAGCAAATTATAGCCAATGGAGTTACTTCCATAAAGTTTAAATGATTCCTAACAGACACTATTATTAAAGAGACACATCAACACTTTAAGATTGCTAGACTGAACTCCTTTAAAAGATATCCTTGCTCACGTATAAAATAACTCTTAATATAAAAGTGTGTTGAGTGGTGCCAAATCATTCACACTCCATCTCTCAGTACTCTATTACTTCATGAGAACAGCTGAACTGATTCAGAATACAGCAACATAATTTCCTTTGTTCAATTGCTGGCTATGCCTCTGAATAGCTGTGGGACCTTACACAAGTAATTAACATCTCTGTGCCTCAGTTTCTACATCTGCGAAGTTAGAGTCATAAAAGCATCTATTGCACAGTGTTGGTGTCCTAAGTGAGTGACTCTATGGAAATTGCTTAGAAGAGTCCCTGACACGTAGCAAGCATTATATAAGTGTTAGGTTGTTTTTTTAAAAAATTAATAAATTTATTTATTTATTGGCTGCATTGTGTCTTCGTTGCTGTGCGCGGTTTTTCTCTAGTTGCGGCGAGCAGGCACTACTCTTTGTTGTGGTGTGTGGGCTTCTCATTGCGGTGGTTTCTCTTTGCTGTGGAGCACAGGCTCTAGGCACGTGGGCTGCAGTAGTTGTGGCACGTGGGCTCAGTAGTTGTGGCTTGCAGGCTCTAGAGAGCTGGCTCAGTAGTTGTAGTGCACGAGCTTAGTTGCTCCACAGCATATGGGATCTTCCCGCACCAGGGCTTGAACCCGTGCCCCCTGCATTCGCAGGCGGATTCTTAACCTATACGTCTTAGTTATTATTGCTGTTGTCGATATTGTTGTTGTTGTTGCTGTTTTAGAAATTCAGTACCTCATGTCCATATCCCCATAATCCACAAAGGACTTGAAGGGGGATATTATGGCCAACCAGAATCTCTTCCTCAGGAGTTCTGGGCTATGAAAAAGAACCTACACCATAGCTAAGTCCCTAGAGAAGTTAGAGGAGCCAGTTCTTTAACTGAAATGCAGACAGTGAGGGCTCCATAGAGCATTCATAATAACTGCTCTATGAATCTGCCAATGTCCTCTATCCAAAGACCACCAGGAACACATCTGCAGTTCTATAAATCTGGGTTTACTGACTCATTGCAAGCAGAAGTTATGTGTACCATGAAGAATCAGGACATCTCAGTAAGAGGATGTTAGAAATAATTTATCATAGGATTTGGACTTCTTGTAGGTGATTCTGTGGAGCATTCAAGGAAACGGGTATCTTCCCTGCATTGGATGCTGTCTGGAAGCAGGAGTGATTCTCTGATCAGGTATCTCAATAATTTATATCTAGACAGTGAGAATAATGAAATTGAGATAAAGCTATAATTGGTAAAGAAGAAGCAGGCACTTATTATTAGCCAGGAAAGGGCAATGTTTGCTCATTTTTGTGGTTTGAACAATGTTTTTACCTCTGTCTGTTCAAACATGATAATGAAGTGGTCTTATTTTTTCTTGCTCCACTACAGTGACAAAATAGTCCTGTCTGACGTTGATGTTCTATGAAAGTGTTTATATTGAACAGGAGAATGCCACAGATTCATTGGGAGTGCCAGGCCAGCTCCCAGCTAATAAGGGCTGCTTTTCTCTTTCTTAAACTGGATAAGAATGTTTTGCTTGAAGGGCAGAGCTGGCCAGGAAAATAACTATTATTATTATTATTTACATAGATTGACAGGTTTATAACTTATAAAGTTCTTTTATATTCATTGTATAACTTGAGTCTCTCAGAACAATCCTGGGAGACAGGTAGGCTATAGGGCCTCCACATCGCACAACTCTAGGGGGCCCATTCATAACGTATTCCACGTGAATGGCACCTCCCCAGTGTGAACAGTGTCCTTGGCAGGAGTTGTGCAACAAGGTTTCCCTGGCAGGGCAGACATTTCTATTCCTTTTTACAATTATAAAAATTAAGTCAAAGAAGCTTCCTGAGTGTTCCTTAGTTCCCAATAAACCTTAGAGTTCTCTCTGGCAACCTGTTCAGCTGCTGACATTGGACCCCTGCTTCAGTCATGTTTCCGATTCCAAATTGCACAAGCCGGCGCTGTTATGACCTAGACCAGTGGTCCCCAACCTTTTTGGCACCAGGGACCGGTTTTGTGAAACACAATTTTTCCCCGGACTGGGTGGGGCGGATGGCGAGCGATGGGGAGCGATGGGGAGCAGCAGATGAAGTTCCTCTCGCTTGCCAGCCGCTCACCGCCTGATGTGCGGCCTAGTTCCTAACAGGCTGCACACCGGTACCAGTCTGCGGCCCGGGGGTTGGGGACTCCTGACCTACACTATATTGGCTACTACAATAAGAAAAGCTCTGCCTTCTTCTACAACTTGGTCTATACTTGCCCAAAAAAGGATACTAAAAAGGGTACTGAACTTATAATCTCTTTCATATAGCCACTGCCTAAAGCAGAAAAAAAAAAAAAAAAAAGTGTGGCTTTGTCTGTGTGTGTGTGTGTGTGTGTGTGTGTGTGTGTGTGTGTGTGTATTGCCTAAAAAATATATCTTAGTATATTTTGCTTACAAGCTAGGAGTGACAGCTGGAGAAAATGATTTTGAGTTCTGAAGACATTTGAAAAAGCAAAATATCCTGCTTAATTCAGGAGCTAAAATTTTTAAATGCAGACTGAGCTACTGGTAACATACCTTTCCACACTCTTGGAAACCTGCCAATTAAAATGTCAAAAGAAAATGGAATTTCCCATGAAATGTCCATTAATAATAAATTTTTGTCCATCACTGTCTTTTTGTAGCTGGGAAATTCCCTCTTGCTACTAAATTCCTCTCCTGAGACATCATATAAAGTGAAACTGAAAATGTAATACCCTAGTGACACAGCAAGCAGTTCCCAGAAAGAATATGAGCTTTAATTCAAATAGATTTGTGCAGGAATCATGTCTCTGTAGTTTAAAAACTCTATGACTTTGGGCAGTTTGCCTTACCTCTCTTCATTAAATTACCATGCAGGCTTCTTTCTCCTAATTTCTGAGTGTGCCCTGGACTTCCCTACCAGAACATTTATCACACTCTACTGTAATTGTATGCTTAGGTTCTATCTCCCTTAGAACACTAAAAGCATTTTAAGGACAGAGACCATGTGTCTTTTGTTATCCCTGTATTTCCAGCACCTAGCATTATGGCACATAATATTTGTTAAGTTTGTTTGCTGTCTTAGGGGAGGTGAACTGGAGATCTGAAGAATCAGGAAGCCTTACTTCTCCTTTACATACCTTTTTATAATTCTTGTGGTTCTTTGTTATGGCAGTCCCTGGAAACTAATACACCCAGGTACAACTTTTTAAAACTTTTTATTTGGAGATAATAATAGACTCACAGGAAGTTGTAAAAATAATACAGAGTGGTCCCACATATCCTTCACCCATTTTCCCCCAATGGTTACCAGATGCTTTTAGACCAAAAAATAGAAAAAATTAGAATATGAGATGTTTTTAATTCTTGCATTTGTACTTTTTTAAGGGGTTTATTTTTCAACTTTTCTGTCTTGTTTCTAATTTTAAAGACTATGAGATATATCCCCTCTTTTTTTGGATTTCCTTCCCATTTTCACCACAGAGCATTGAGTAGAGTTCCTTGAGCTATATACAGTAGGTTCTCATTAGTTACCTAGTTTATACATAGTAGCAATAGTGTATATCTGTCAATTCCAATCTCGCAATTCATCTAACCCACCCCCCCACTTCCTGCCTTGGTGTTCATACGTTTGTTCTCTACGTCTGTGTCTCTATTTCTGCTTTGCAAATAAGATCATCTATACCATTTTTCTAGATTCCACATATAAACGTTAGTATATGATATTTGTTTTTCTCTTTCCGACTTACTTCACTCTTTATGATAGTCTCTGGCTCCATCCACGTCTCTACAAATGACCCAGTTTCATTCCTTTTTATGGCTGAATAATATTCCATTGCATATATATACCACATCTTCTTTATCCATTCCTCTGTCGATGGACATTATATGTATACATATAGCTGATTCACTTTGCTGTACAGCAGAAATTAACACAACATTGTAAAGCAACTATACTCCAATAAAAATTAATTTTTAAAAGAATTAGAAAAATAAATAAATATAAAGAACTTACAGGAATAAAAGGCATTGGAGTTAAAAAAACAAGCAAAACAAAAAAACAGACTATGAGAGATTTCAAGCATGCCATTTCAAGCTACCGTGTCCCTAAAATAGCACATGCAGATATAAATAACCTTTATTATCAGTAAATGGAAAATATGACTTAATATGATTCTACAGAATTTTGAATAGATGAATTCAACATATAGGTGTGAGGCTTGTTTTTTACCCTAATTTGCATAATTATTCTCATTTTTTTGTTTCTCATTTAGTTGATGTAGTTTAGCATTAGTATTATTTAGGTTTTCTGTCATTAGCCATTCATTATGGGCATTAATTAAACAATGTACATATCACTAAGAATACATAGTTTTAGCTCTATAATGGTGAAACTATCATGAAAGCTAAAGGTTTGATGTTGTGATAAGTAAATTGAAGCCAGATATTTAGAAGGTCTGCAATAAAAAGAATCTTAGCATTTAAATGACTTTAAAAGCACTGAAATACAGGAATCAGCAGATCAACATTATACTATCTATCTCAAAAAGAAATGAAAGAAGGTGTGTGGAGAAACAGCACTCTCATTTGTCTGCAGAAAAAGAAAATTCGAACAACCTCAGTGAAGGTCAATTCAACAATACAAACCAAAATTACAAACGAACATAACTCTTTTGTCCAGCAGTTCAGCTTCTAGGGCATATATATGGATACACTTGCACATGTATGAAATGACATATATGATTACTTATTGCAGCATAATTTGTAATAGTAAATATGTGGAAACAAGCTAAGTGTCCACCAATGAGGGGTAAATTATGGCATATCCATCATGAAAAAAAAAAAGATGAGAAAGCTTTATATGCATTTGTATGGAAAGATATCCGAAATAGATTACTAAGTGAAAGACAAGCAAGGTGAACAGGTATATACTGTAATACTAATTAAATAAAAGTAAGAGACATAATATACACCCACATATATTATTTATTTTGTATTTAAACCTATTAACCTTTTATTGAAGTATAACATATATATACACAGAAAAGTGCACATTGTGTAACCTCAAAGAATTTTCATAACTGAACATACCCATGTAACTGGCACCAAGAGTCTAGGTCCTAGATCAAGAAACAGAACATTTCTATCACCCCAGAGGCCTCATCCTGTCCCTTCTAGTCACTATGACCACTCTACAAGAGCAGACATTATCCTGATTTCTAAAAGCATAGGCTAGTTTTGCTTACTTTTGTACTTAATAGGAATTGACTCATAAAATGTATACTCTTCTGTGTCTGGCTTTTTCATCCAGTATTGTATTTGTGCAATTCATCATATTGTACACTGCTCAATATCATTGCTGTTTAGTATTCCACTGTGTAAATGGGCCACAAATCATTTACCCATTCTACTATGTATGGATATTTGGGTAATTTCCAGTTTGAAGCTATTATAAATAGCACTACTATGAACTTTCTAGTATATGCATATGCATGTCCATATACCTAGGCAAGGAATTGCTGAGGATCCTCATAACTGCAATTTTAATAGTACTGCCATACAGTTTGCAAAATTGATTGTACCAATTGACACTCCCACCAGCAATGTACAAGAGCTCCAATTGTTACAAAACCTCACCCACACTTGCTATATTCTGTCCTTTTAATTTTAGTTATTCTTGTATTTGTGTAGTGATATTGCACTGTGGTTTTAACTTGTAGTTCTCTAATGACTGATGATGTCGAGCACCTTTTCACATTCATTTACTATTTGCTATTTAGATATACCCTTGTGTGAAGTATCTAGGTGTTTTGCCTAATTTTCTATTGAATTATCTGTCTGATACACTTTTAAATTTTGAACCATGTGAATACTAATTTTTAAAAATTTTAAAGTAATGTGATTAAAAATATACATAAATTTCAGAGTGCTCTATGCTGCATGTTCTCTCCTTCGAGGTTTATAATACACGAGTATTTCAGAAGCTCTAAAAAGTCTTAGAATTTTCACCACACAACAGTTGGAGAAACGCTGTTTCCATTCTTGTCTAATTTTTAGTTTTCATGGAAGTAATAATTGCTTCTGTTTTTTACTTGCTTATATTTTTTAAGTTCTCTCTCGAATTTTATCACGTATTTCATTAGATCTATCAAACATCTATCAATGTAACTACCCAAATACTCAAAACTAGTAATCTAAATAAATTCAATTACACTAACCAGTCTTTCTTCTTGGAGTCTGCCATCTTCCTTCTCCGGTGAAAACGATTGCTCTCTAATTCTGCCACATATCTTTCACCCTGGCATTTCCCTTCACATTCTCCTGGTCCTTTTTTCTGGATCCCATGTCTTTCTCTTTCTTGTCTTGCTCTCAGGTTTTGTTGGAGCACATCCTCTAGTAACTTTCCCTTAAAAAAAAAAAAAAAAGGTGGATGGATGGATGGAAAATAAATGTTTTCATCCTTGTATATGTGAAAATGTTTTTATTCTACTCTTACACTTGATGGATAGTTTGACTACAGGATTCTAGGTTGGAAGTTATTGTCTTACAAAACTTGAAATTTCACTGTAGTGTTTTAGCATAAAAGTTATTGTTCAGAAACCCAATGCCATTCTAATTCCCATCCGCTTATTCCTGCTTCTTCCCTCTAAAAACTTTTAAAATCCTCTCTTTATTCTTCGTGTTCTGATCTTTTTAATGGTGTGCTTTAACATAGGTCCTTCTTCATTCACTGTGGGTAGCTGGTGGGTCCTTTAACTATGAACATCTTTGTCTTTTGGTCCTGGAAGAAATTCTTGAATTATTATTTTGATCATTTCCTCCCTTCTTAATTTTTGTTCTCTTTCTCTAGAATTCTTAGTTTGTAAACTGACTGCATGAATGAATGAATGGGAAAAGTTTTCTGAGCACTTTTTGTAGCAAAAAGCTTATTAAGGAATGAACCACAGATTATCAGACCATATCTTTAGAGCTAAGTATTTTATTTTACATTATCAAATTTTAAAACACACTCTTTCATTACAGCTTCCATTTATTGTAAAATGTAACACTGCTACTCTCATTTCAGGCAATACAAAAATACAGGAAGCACTGATTTTCTGTAGGCAGAAATCCCTGATTGAAGTCAGGCATTCCCTATTACTTTTGCTTTAGAATTCATTAAATGCCTAGCATGGACTTGGTATTGTGTATAATATTTGCACCACACTTTGCAAAATAATCATTTCTGGTGTAGAAAAGTGTTTGTTTAAGGTAAAAAGATCTTTGCAGTCTTTTTTGATTGGCATTAAACACCGCATTCTTCCCAGATCTATAAGAAAGTAATGTTTGCAGGCTTACCTGGAATCAAGGGAAGCACTCTCTCAAGGTTACTTTTCAATCTGTGTCTGTAATTATGGACGTCAGGAGAGAAAACAAAAGTCAGAAAAATAGGTCCCTAGTAGAGAAGCACCCAACAGGAACTAAACATCTGAAGGTTTAGACAGGATTAAACTCTGACAGGGCTTATCAGCCACCCCCACACGACTAAAGTAGTTGGACGTGAGGTTAGATTGGAGTCCAGATAAGCAAGTGAATCTACACCCCTACCTGACTCACCGGGCTGAGGAGTGCGGAGCCCTAGTAAGTCACCACTGCACGTCCTCAAAGGGCTTTCCGCGCAGGCTTGGAGTCAGGAAATGGCAGCTGCCACACCCACCCCACTACCTCTGTCTGGTGTTTGGTGACTCCCGGAAGACGCGCCGATGGGACCAGAGGCGATTCCTCCTGGGTGGGAGGGTTCGCTGACTGGCTGTGGAGCTGCGAAGAGGAAATTTCCCCAAAAGAAAACCTTTCCAACCTAGTGGGTTGGGTGGAGAGAAGACAAATTGAGCGCCCCTGCCTCACTTCCCCACTCCCAAGCCCCCGCCCGAGCCCCGCCGGTGTGGCACACGTCATCTGGGCGCCACAAGGCAGAGATCTCGGGCCTCAGGCCGAGGCCGGAGCCTTGCTGGGAGGATCGCGGGCCAGTGGCCCTCATCCCCGCCTCGGCATCCGCCGCTGACGTCGCCTGAGAAGTCTGGGGATGGTGGAGCTCCGACAGGCGGGCTCCGGTGGCAGGCAGCGCCTGGGAGGGCCAGGTCGGAGAGAGGAAGCTTCTCCCCTGTGCGCCCCGCCGCCGCAGAGTTGACCAGTCTCTAGAAGAGAAGAGTCCGCTCCGGCTCCGGATAAGCAGCGGCTTGGCGTGGGCTGCGCGGAGAATGGACGGCCTCGTGACCTCATGTCCGGCAGGCTGTAGGGCCTGCCGACCCGGCTCGCGCAGGGGGTGGAGCCGGGGGAGCGGCGGGCACTTCCGGAATCGACCGGCTCCCTGAGTGCTCGCGACACCCGCTACCATGAACGAGGAGGCCATCTGCAGAGTCCTGCTCACCCTCCCGTACCACAAGCTCGCCGACTTGCGCTACCTGAGCCGCGGCGCGTCCGGCACCGTGTCTTCTGCCCGCCACGCAGACTGGCGCGTTCAGGTGGCCGTGAAACACCTGCACATTCACACCCCGCTGCTCGACAGGTAGGGCGCCCTGGCGGCTCCACCGCGGAGCCCCGAAATCTGCGTTCCCCACGCCACTGGCTCTAATCCCGGGCAAGCGGGCTTTGAAGCCCAAGCGACGGTGACCCTTTAGGATCGGCCGCACACCTCGTCACCTCTAGGCAGCCGTTCAACGCTTGGGCTAACATGGTGGGGAGAGCAGGCTTCTCTGGAGATGCAGCAATCACGCTTCGTTTCACTGCCCTCTCCTTTTCATCTTACTCCTGAGCCTCCTTTCTCCAGACACCAAAAATCAGCGATCACAGCCCAACTCTAAACGTCCTCTTTATTGAAATTGGGTTCTGTTTGCTTTGTTTTTCCCTTTTTTTTTTTGAAGTCGAATTCTAGGGCTGCACTGCCCAATAGGTAGGCTCTTAGCCACAGGTGGCTATTACTTTTTTTTTTAAGTGGCTATTAGAAAATTTCAAATTGTATATGTGGTTCACATTATATTTTTACTGAACAGCACTGCTGTAGAGTCTGGGACGTTTTGGTTTGGGCTTTTTGTTGTTTTTGGTTTACACATGTAGGCATGAAAGTTTAGATATCAAACTCAATTTAGTTTCTCCTCTTACCGTCACAGGGAAGGAAGCCTGTCTCTAGAGGAAACTTGTATTATTTTTGCTAACAATAAACGGAAATCAGAAAGCTGTTAAATGACCAAAACTTTTGAATGTCTCTCCCATCCTGGAACAAGTTTAGTGCAATGTCCAGATTTCAAGGGAAGGCTAGATTAGTTCCTGTTTCCAGAAAAACCTTTCAACCATATATATTAATCAGTGAGTCTAGTCACTAGCCTTGTGTATTTTCCTTCCAATAGGAATTTAACTAGGCCCTGCATTCAATTCTTAGTGAGTTAACATCCATGATTGCAACATTCTCCTCTCCTCCCCCTATATCTAAAGTGAAAATACATCATGCTAGATGCCTGATTAGCCAGAGGCCGTCAGTATCCAACAGCAGATAAATTCCTCAGCTTCAGCCCTGCTAATGGTATTGACTTTCATCTGCCTGTGGCTTTTACTTGCTCTCTTGCGATCAGGCTTGGATGGGCTAGATCTCACAGTAAGTTTGAGACACCTCAGAAATTGTTCCCGCTTTTTGTGTACCATAATCCTGATTTAGTGATATACAGGGTCTATTTACCCTGGGTCTTGAATTCTGTGGAGCAATTACTGGGAAATTATGTGTATGTAGTCAACTTTGAAGGGTGGCGGTTGATTAGAGAGGGTAGATGTATTTTAGAATCAACTATTAAAATATATGGAAATCTAGCACAGATGGATTCCTTAGGTATTTTAAAGGAGATTGATCCTCCCATTTGGGATGCTGCTTCTCAAGATTTTAATTTATCTAAGTTTTGTGCCATTTGGGGCCAAGAAATGAAGGGAGCTCCCTTTCGTGCTCATAAACAATTTCATAATCTAAAATTCTTCACTACATCGGGTAGGAAATTAATTCTGCCGTCATAGAAGCCATAAGGAACAGTGCAACACTCTGGCATTACTGCATCACATTTTTTCTTCCACTTGTTTCCTAGAATGTTAACATTAGCAGTATTTATGTAGTCTGAGCATAGGACTGGGCTATGTAGTTGACTCACAGGGTGTCTTATGTCCTCACTTGTGAAGTGGGAATAACAGATACATGTACTTCTTGGGCTCTGGTGTGGATAATGTTTGCATTGTTCTTTGAGATCACAAAAGAAAAATAAGTTTATGTGCTGTAACATGTTATTATTTTAGTGATTGGTGAATTATTCTCTGTAACCTGACTTCTGCCCATGAGAGGACCTTCCTCAACAATCTCCCAACGCCTTATGAGTAGGTGAGTCTGATAGGTTGTTCAAATACCTTGTGTAAACAGTGTAACTGTTTTGTAACTGAAATTTGCTATGGGTAATTTTGGTAATATGTCTATAAAAGCTGTTTTACATTTTAATTTTTTAAATATAAAAACCTATTTATAAACTGTTTTGGCTTTCTCTGTTTTCCCATTCATTCTTCCTGAAATCTGACTTCAAGAATTTTCCTTCTCTGATTAAGCAGTGAGTGGAAAAAACAAGGCTTTAGAGTCCCACAATTGCAATTCAAATCTGACTCCAAATCTGCCACTTATTGTTGGTATGACCAATAGAAACTATTAATTTATGTGAGGCTTAGTGTTCTCATATATAAAGTAGGGATAATGAAACCAACTGTAGTAAAGTGGCCAACACATAATAGGATCACAAGAGAAGGAAGAATGCATCATACTCTTAATGGGAGGAGGAATTAGTATATTAAGTATCACTAAGATATCCCCTAGCATGCCCTCTCTATAATTCTTTCTCAGAGTATCCAGGAACCTTCCCGGCAAAGGTGCTACTCAATAACTGTCTTGTTGACCTACATTTCATGAGGCAAATACAGACCTGTTTCAGCTTAGGAAATATAAATTTAATTAAAACAGGTCTCACAAACTGGTATAATTGGGTGCCTCACAGTTGGGATATTAAGTGGCTGAAGAGCAGGGAGAAGAAGAGAAACTCTTTATGCATTCTTGTAATTCTTGGATTTTGAAACATATAAGTATATTACCTATTCAAAACATAGATGACTAAGATTTTTTTGTTTTATTTTGCTTATTGTTTGCTTATTGTTCAGAGCAAACTCTAAATTTTCAGCTTTCTTCCAGTAAAACCAACTGGAACACTTCACACATAATGGAGAATAACCACCATTTTCAGGTCTGGGATTCAGTGAATTGCTAGGGGTACTAAGGACAACTTTGTTTTAATACTTTTTACACCCAAATCCCTTCTATCGTGATGAGGCATAAGTGGCCTTTTACCTTTCAATTTAGTGCTTACCCTTATTAAATTTACCAGTCAATTGGCTAATATTTAGAGAAAGAGCCTCTGCTCTATGTATTACCGGAGTTGCCACCAGACCCTTGCTCAAAACTCACCAATCCCGCCTTTGAACAGGAACTAACGTATATCTTTAAGTCACAGGGTCTGGACACAAAGGAAGTTATAGGAAGAGAAAAAAAAAAACTGGTTAGAATCAGCTGAAACCAAAATGGCTACGAATCTGACCTCCAGCAGACCCTGAGTCTCATTTTATGCTGATTTTACTATATAGTATACTATATGACACACCTACAAGTGACTATGACCGGATGTCACAAAGCAAAAAAGGACAGAAAAGGGGTGGTACCCCATTTCCAGGGAAGCCCTGCTTCTTTCCCAGAAAACCAATGCACGTGCCTCACCGTCATTAGTCTCACTCCTACCCTCATCGTCCTTATTCCTTAAAAGCAAATCCCTCTCACCATTAAGGTGAGAAGTTGATTCGTGAACTAAGTTTCTACTTCTCCATTCTCTGACCATTGAATAAAGCTGCTTCAATCTCAGCTTCGGTTTTATTTTGGCTGCATGAACTCAAATGGAGAAAGAACCTTCCCCACTGAGGCAGAGGGCCTCAGCAGGACTAGGGAGCAAGCAGGGGTCCATAAGACTTAATTTCATAAAGTATACATAACAGTGCTTTGGGAAAATTCCTTTAAAATAGTCAAGTAATGACATGAATGTTCACAGAATGCATAAAGCTGTAAGGTATTCCTTTCATAGAATCTTTTCAAGAAGTAATACTTATTCTGATAATACTACTGTTACTAAAAAATATTTTTGAACCATTTGTTTGGAGATGTCTTTAGACTCAATTTACAATCTCATGTTTGCACAGTTATAGCTAATATAGACGAGTAAATAAGAGATGATAAGTCCACCATAGTTTAGAGTAGGAAAAACTCATTTCAATAGAGATTGACTAAGGAATGACAGGGCATCTGCTCCACACAGAGCAATCAGCTCACTGCTTTAAGGGAATATTTTAAAAATAATTTGTTCATTATAAAACTATATAACAGAATATGTGCATCCATGAATGGTTTTCTTTTCAGAATTATCTAGGTAAGCAATATAATAATACTATGATTGCTAAAATATTCTTAAATTAGCCATTTAGTGTGCCTTTAGACTCAGTTTACAAGTAATGTGAAAGACTTAATCTCATTTTTGTTTGGTTATCGTTAATGCAGGACACTAAATGAAAAGATAAATCCTAATATAATTCAGAGCTAAGAGATAGCATTTCAATAGACATTGGCCAAGAAATTATCTATGAAAGAAGTAAGATTTAAATTAGACCTTGAATACAAGTACCATTTGGAGATGTGTAGAGAGATAAAGATAGCACTCTATGCGGAAACAACTGTGTAAACAAAGGCATCAATACTGGACAACTCAGATTCTGCTCATGAGAGAGTAAATAGATGTAAGTGAAAACAAATATGTAAGGGAAGACTGAGAAACAAAATTAGGGTAAGAGTTTGTACGAAATTGTGGAGAGCTGTGGGCATATATGAGTTTTGATTAGCATGATGCCACTGGTAGCCATACACCACATTCAAACACCATTTTTATTATTTTGCTATAAGGCTTTCCATTAGCAGTTTGATGGGATTCATTGTTTGGTAATACTTCAGTCTGTATGCTGCTTTCATTAGCTAGTATAAGCAACATTCCTATTAAAGATTTTTTATTTCCTATAACATTTCTATTTTAATTTGTTAGATATTTATAGTTTAAAATATTTGATGAAGACTCTATGACTTTGGAAGATCAGAATAGGAGAGGTATGAAAAACAAATGACTCCATTCATTAAAATGTGAAAAAGTAGCTTATTTTCCCAAGAGTGGTGCATGAAAGGCCACTGTGTAGATTACATAATCTTGCAAAGAAAACAACAAGCCTGTTTTTCACCAAAGCGGATCTGTTGGAGTTTTCTTCTAGTTCCTACTTCATTCTTTAATTCACAGTTGTATGACTTCTTTATTCTCCTTGTTTTACATTGTTTACTATTTCTTCCTGTCTTGACTCTTATTCCACTAACTTGTCCTAAAGCCTCAAAATCTCCCACCTACACCGTTATGTTAGTCACCACGGCAATGCTTAGGGCAGGTTATAATATATAGGCAGATACTGCCTTTATCTGGCATGTTCCCTTTGTGAGTACTTTTCAAACATCTTTCAGTGTTTGGTACTTTCTTCATTCCTGATCATTCAGTATGCCCATGACCTCAAGTGAAATCACTGTAACACTTTTACTAAGTATTATGAGAGATTGGACATGATAATATTATGGAACTCTCTAAAGGAAATAACAAATCTGAACTAGAAATCATTATGCAAGGCTTCCTAGTGGAGAAGAAACCTAAGGTTAGCCAAAGTGATAATCAGGAGCTACCCAGGCAAAATGTTGAGGTAAATAAATGCTGTCAGAAAGCATGGAATAAGCAAGTGTTCAGAGGAGAAAGAGCTGACGGTTTTGAGGGAACTGCAGATGACTTGGCAGAGATGGCACATGGGCAGTGAATCTGAGATGGGCGTGAGGAATGAGGCTGACAGGGTAATCAAAGCCTGGGTTGTGAAAGGACATGGATGCCATAGGATAGATGATGTCTTTCATCCTGAAGGTAAAAAGATGCTACCGACAAATTTTAAGGAGGAATATTACATGAAAACATACAAAGTTTTAGGAAGATTTTTCTAGCTTCAATGTAGAGAATGTGTTAGGAGTGCTCAAGACAGGAGATAAGGAGTTCCACTCAGAAGATATTTTAATATTCTGAATGAGAGATGATAGAACCCTGAAGTGGAAATATGGTAGAAGGAATGGAGTGAAAGGGAATACTCTAGTGATGTTATGCGGGTAAAATGAACAGGATTTTGTGCTTAATTGAATGTGAGGAGTGAGTGAAAATAAAATTTAATCTCTGAGAATTAAAAAGTATAATATATGTAATGTTTTCTTCAAGCTAGTATTCAGAAATATTAGTTTTGATTTAAATTCTGTTTATACCATAGTGTTCTATCCATTATAGGGATAGAATTTTGTGTAATTATAAAATTGACTTCCACCTAGTCTGTATTTGTTTCTAGTACATTTTTAAAGATTCTTCATTATGTGTCTAGTTTGATGAATTCCTATGATAATGTCTATTAACTGTCTTTATCCAGGTATTACTAGACTGGCAATGGCTTCTATTTTTGTAGCTTGAGAGTCTCTCTCTCTCTCTTTCTCCCCTCACCTTCTTCTTTCCCTCTCTCTCTCTCTGTCCCTCTCTCTCTGTCTCTGTCTCTCTCTAATTACTTTCATTACTTTCATTTCATCTCTTCTCATTGCTTTCTTATTTCCAGGTGGTAGTGAGTGGGATTTAATCCTAATTGGATCCAAGCTGAGGCCAGATCCTTTCTTTCACAAATTATGGGCCCCGTTTCATACCAATTCACTTTGGTGGGTGTGTATGTGTGTGTGGAGTGGTGGTATTTTTGAGCCCCTTGTATGGTGGGCTACATAAATACAGTAATAAAAATTTTTTTAAATAGAATTTTTATGAAGAAATAAGAGCAATTCATATCCTATAAGAAGCCTATAAATAACGTTTTCTTTCTCCTTCAGTCTTTGCCAGACTGGCTAAGCTGCCATGACTTAAACGAAGGGTCTGCAAAATGATCTGAGACAGCAGAAATAAGCCTGTTTCTTATATGAGACACAGGATTTATTAGATCCACTTTAGAGATTCTGTGAAAAGTTTTAATTTTAAATGGATTTTTAAATGTCCTCCCCCTTTTCTTCTTTTAAAATCAATATTTTCTGCCTCGTGTCTGTATTTTTTAAGTGTTAACCCTCAAATTGAATATACCCTGTGCTTGGCAAATGAATATTAAATGATTTTTCCTGGAAAATGTGTTTGCTCTTTAAATTTGACAGTCATTGCTTATATGGTAAATGTTGTCAGTGCCAAGAACTACCTGGCATGGCTGCCAGCTACAGGTCCATTATTTTCATTGCCTTTAACCTATAATAAATATTTACTGCTTTCCATAGAAAGAGACTGCGTAGCTAAGCAGGATGAAAAGTAAGTTTATTCTTCTGAACCTTAGTTTCTGCTTTCACATCTAAAAGATAACATTAAACGCTTCCTCTGTGTACTACTGTCTTTACAAAACTGTTTCTTACCACTTATTTTGTGAAATGCTCACATCAGCCAAATCATGTCTATTTGAAATGACAGTTTGAATTTATCACTAAGTGAGACCCAAATTCTGCTTCATCGTGGAGTTATCTACATTTTTTGTTTTGTCATTGGGAGAAGGTTCTGAATTTTAATAGAATTTTTTGAGGACTGTATGCCTTTAAGTATAAAATCACCAGGATTTGCTCCGGGAATTTGGAGAACTAAGCCTACAGCTAAAAATCAAGAGATCCTAATTGGGAAGAGGCAGAATTCAAAGGCTAGGAGGATGCTTTGATCTTTTAGATATGCAGGCTGGCAATGGGGACCCACTGAAGACGATTAAACTGAGGCATGGCATATAAATGTCATTGTGAAATGATTACTCTGATGATATGTGGAGACTGAAATGGTAGAGTCAGGAAAAGTGGGGTTTAATATAAACAAATACAGTAATTGCAAGAAATACAGCAATATTGTACATCAGGAATATCATAATAGTGTAAGAACCTAGGCACATGAATTTTTATTGTGAGAATTTTTATAATAATAAATATTTGGAAAGAGCTTAAATTGTCAAAAATCAGGGATTGGTAAAATAAATATGCTACTCTCCACTCTAATGAAGCCACTGAATTTGATTTCTAAAAAGCATATTTAGTACACAATGTTCACGGTACATGGTTGACATAAAATAATGTTCATGACACATTAAGTGAAAAATTGAATATCTATATGACAGGTTCATATTATATGCAAATAAACACATCTAGATGGAAACACTAAAATGTTATCTCTAAATGATCAAGTTATAGTTGATTTTATTTTCTCCTTTTATTGGTATTTAGATTTATTTTCTGAATTTTTATAACAAGTGAGCACTGTATGCATGATTTCTGCACTTGTCCACATGCTGAAATATTATAATGCAGCACTATGGATGTGGTCATGAAATTTGAGAGAAGGGCACAGTTTTGGAAGTCAGTGTTATATTGAACTGGAATTTGATGACATTGAGTTCATCTAGAATTCTAATAAATTTCATGTGATTGACCAATGTCACCACCAATGAAGCTCTACAATGTAGTCATTTCTCAAATATTAACTTTATGTGTATCACAACCTTACTTCATGGGAGAGAAAATGTGTGAACAAAGAAAACAGCCTTACAGTCAAGGAACTTTTGTATGGTAATGTCTTATAGTATAGTCTCTAACTACATAGGATAATTATATCGGGCAAGGATAATCTACCACTAGCAAACCTTTGAAGTTTTCAGCTACAAAGAAATTACGTCTCTTTCCAAATAAAAGTTTAAACTCCCTTATATTCTAACAAAATATTTTCAGTTAAAATAGACAATGAATTAAGTGAAAATGTATGGCATCAGCCAAACATCATGTATGCTTACTATAAAAAAATTTTTTTTCAGTCACACACAAAATACACCAACCAGTGCATTATGATTTACTTCATTCAAAACATATTTTCATTATCTATCTTGTGCAAGGCACTGTGCTAAGCCCTGCAGAGCATACAAAACTTATGAAATATAGTATGATCTCAAGGAAGTAATAGTCAGATGAAATGACATAAGTATTGATAGCCAGAAAGCAAGGTAAATATAACAAGGTAACTATAACAACAATAAGAATCATACAGACAAGTAGTTTAACTGAATAAGAAACAGAACTCTTTAAGTTTTAGATTTTCATAAGAAGCTGAGAACAATACAATAGGTATTGCGTACCCTGCCACTTCAGAGGGTGGCAGTAGATGCAAGACTTTCCAAGAAACTATGAGAGCTGTTATGCCATCATTAACCCACCATGTTCCTACAGACAAAAGTAACCCACTTTACTGAATGGAAAGTTTTCAGCTCAAAGGGAGGTTGTATAGAGGAGGATTTTGAGAAACTGAAAGAAGTGAATTATGTTCTCAATTATTAAGTATGTAACTGGCAACAGATAGCTAGCAAGAAAACCTGATAGATCAGCTCCTCCGCAGTCCTAGGTCTTGAGTGAGTAGCAGTAAGAATCTACACACATAATCTTAACTGTCATAAGAAAATATTAATTTCTAATTTTGACTATGGAGTATATACTCACAGTCCCAAAATCAAGTGATTGCTGATGGTTTCAAAATACTGCTTCATATAGTAGATACAAAGTTTACACCTACATGGATCATATAACTAAGTCCTTAAGAGTTTAAGTCATATGATACATGATGGCATAAACTATATATATATATACACACACACACACACACACACACATATATATAAAGATTTAGAACAATGATTCTGTGATATGAAGAGTTAGATGATTTTTTTCAGAACAAGCTTTGTTCTCACAGGTTATACCTATTTTATAATCACAAGATTATAAAAGAAAATTTTATAAGAAATCACAAGGATTTGAGGAGCAATCTATTTATTTTGAGTAGAATGGGGTAAAATTCTGCCATTGTGCATTTCAAATCCGGGAAAGGGAAGCTGAATTATTATATGTAAAAATACATATTTTTGAGACAAATAGCTCACTATTTGGATAAAATAAAGCAAAATCCATACCTCATTCTTTGTAACTTCCAAATTGCTCAAATGGCTAAAATACTTAAATACAAAAATAATCCATAAAAATAGCATAAGAAATCTTCCTAGGGTTTAATTTTTTGAAAGTACTCTAAGAATGGGGAAGACCTGAGTACAGTAATAACTTCAGACAACATAAAAGATAAATTTGAAAATATAAACATTTTCAAGAGTTTTTAGGGGACACACACTCCAAGTCAAATACATAGAAAAAGTTCTATATCCCTCATAGATACACAGTTCCTGCGGTGGCTCCTAATGATCCTTATCCTCGTGTATTATCCTTCTCTTAAATGTGGTCTGGATCTGGTGACAGTTTCCAACAAATAGAAAAAGCAAAAATGATGGATGTTACGTTCATGATTAAATAATAAAGGACTGTATCTTCCTTTCTCTGGCTTCGACACCTTAGACTGCTGCCATGTCATGAGGACATTCAGGGAGCCAGTGGAGAGCCCTGTGTGACAAAGAAACAAGACCTGACAGCAACAACATGAGCAATCTTGGAAGGGGACTCTCCCCCAGTTGAGCTTTGAGATGACTGTAGGCCCTGCCAATGTTTTGATGGCACCCTGCCTGAGAGCCGGAGCCTGAGGCTTTGACACTCACAGCTAACTTGCACCTGTTTTCCTATATCTGTTTCCATAGAAACTGTGAGATAATAAATGTCTGTTGTTCTAAGCTGCTAAAGTTTTTGGACTATTTGTTACACAGGAATGCATAATTAATAAACCTCTTAATTCTTTTTTTTTAACGTCTTTATTGGAGTATAATTGCTTTACAATGGTGTGTTAGTTTCTGTTTTTTAACAAAATGAATCAGTTATACATATACATATGTTCCCATATCTCTTCCTTCTGGCATCGCCCTCCCTGCCACCCTCCCTATACCCCGCCTCTAGGTGGTCACAGAGCACCGAGCTGATCTCCCTGTGCTATGCGGCTGCTTCCCACCACCTATCTATTTTACGTTTGGTAGTGTATATATGTCCATGCCACTCTCTCACTTTGTCACAGCTTACCCTTCCCCTCCCCATATCCTCAAGTCCATTCTCTAGTAGGTCTGTGTCTTTATTCCCGTCTGGCCCCTAGGTTCTTCATGACCTTTTTATTTTTTTCTTAGGCTCCATATATATGTGCTAGCGTATGGTATTTGTTTTTCTCTTTCTGACTTACTTCACTCTGTATGACAGACTCTAGGTCCATCCATCTCACTACAAATAACAGTTTCGTTTCTTTTTATGGCTGAGTAATATTCCATTGTATATATGTGCCACATCGTCTTTATGCATTCATCTGTTGATGGACAGTTACGTTGCTTCCATGTCCTGGCTATTGTAAATAGAGCTACAATGAACATTTTGGTACGTGACTCTTTGAATTATGGTTTTCTCAAGGTATAGGCCCAGTAGTGGGATTGCTGTGTCATATGGTAGTTCTATTTGTAGTTTTTTAAGGAACCTCCATACTGTTCTCCATAGTGGCTGTATCAATTTACATTCCCACCAACAGTGCAAGTGGGTTCCCTTTTCTCCACACCGACTCCAGCATTGTTTGTAGATTCTGACCAGTGTGAGATGATATCTCATTGTAGTTTTGACTTGCATTTCTCTAATGATTAATGATGTTGAGCATTCTTTCATGTGTTTGTTGGCGGTCTGTATATCTTCTTTGGAGAAATGTCTATTTAGGTTTTCTGCCCATTTTTGGATTGGGTTGTTTGTTTTTTTGTTATTGAGCTGCATGAGCTGCTTGTAAATTTTGGAAATTAATCCTTTGTCAGTTGCTCCATTAGCAAATATTTTCTCCCATTCTGAGGGTTGTCTTTTGGTCCTGTTTATGGTTTCCTTTGCTGTGCAAAAGCTTTGAAGTTTCATTAGGTCCCATTTGTTTATTTTTGTTTTTATTTCCATTTCTCTAGGAGGTGGCTCAAAAGGGATCTTGCTGTGATTTATGTCACAGAGTGTTGTGCCTATGTTTTCCCCTAAGAGTTTGATAGTGTCTGGCCTTACATTTAGGTCTTTAATCTATTTTGAGCTTATTTCTGTGTATGGTGTTAGGGAGTGATCTAGTCTCATACTTTGACATGTACCTGTCCAGTTTTCCCAGCACCACTTATTGAAGAGGCTGTCCTTTCTCCACTGTACATTCCTGCCTCCTTTATCAAAGATAAGGTGACCATGTGTGCGTGGGTTTATCTCTGGGCTTTCTATCTTGTTCCATTGATCTATCTTTCTGTTTTTGTGCCAGTACCATACTGTCTTGATTACTGTAGCTTTGTAGTAGAGTCTGAACTCAGGTAGCCTGATTCCTCCAGCTCCGTTTTTCATTCTCATGATTGCTTTGGCTATTCGGGGTCTTTTGTGTTTCCATACAAATTGTGAAATGCTTTGTTCTAGTTCTGTGAAAAATGCCAGTGGTAGTTTGATAGGGATTGCATTGAATCTGTAGATTGCTTTGGGTAGTACCGTCATTTTCACAATGTTGATTCTTCCAATCCAAGAACATGGTATATCAGATGGAGACCTCTTTGTATCATCTTTAATTTCTTTCATCAGTGTCTTATACTTTTCTGCATACAGGTCTTTTGTCTCCTTAGGTAGGTTTATACCTAGATAGTTTATTCTTTTTGTTGCAATTGTAAATGGGAGTGTTTTCTTGATTTCACTTTCAGATTTTTCATCATTAGTGTATAGGAATGCCAGAGATTTCTGTGCATTAATTTTGTATCCTGCTACTGTACCATAGCTCTAGTAGTTTTCTGGTAGCATCCTTAGCATTCTCTATGTATAGTTATCTGCAAACAGTGACAGCTTTACTTCTTCTTTTCCAATTTGGATTCCTTTTATTTCTTTTTCTTCTCTGATTGCTGTGGCTAAAACTTCCAAAACTATGTTGAATAAGAGTGGTGAAAGTGGGCACCTTTGTCTTGTTCCTGATCTTAGTGGAAATGGTTTCAGTTTTTCACCATTGAGCACACTGTTGGCTGTGGGTTTGTCATAAATGGCCTTCATTATGTTGAGGAATGTTCCCTCTATGCCTACTTCCTGCAGGGCTTTTGTCATAAATGGGTGTTGAATTTTGTCGAAAGCTTTCTCTGCATCGATTTAATTCTTAAGATATAAGACATTAGAAATAATTATTCACACATCCTATTGACAAAGAATGAAGGTTAATGATGCCCGTTCTTGATAAAGAGTGGGAAAAGAGACTTTGCTTACTGTTTATAATGTATAAATTCTGTCATTTTTAAAGGTAAGATTTTTAATGTGTCTATGGTTTTAAATGTTTATACCCATTCACCCAGCAATTTATTTGATAGAGTATTTATGAAAGTACCCAAACTATGTGTCCATCAATAGATGACTGATTATATTAGTCATGAGTCACACATGCGATGGAATATTTTGTGAAGAATAAGATACATCTAAATGCTAATGTCTAAATTTGCCAAGGAAATGATGCTGTTACCTTTGCTTTATTTTCTATTTCATTTTGCTCCGTTTTCTAAAGATTCTTCCCCCTTACCCTAACATTGTTTTCAGCAATGTTTATTCTAACTTGTAACAGGTTAGTTTCGAGACTAAGTTGTTTACTTTGGAAGCAGATTATCTGAGTTCAAATCTCTTCTCTGCCCCTTCTTTTGTGACCTTGGACAGGTTACTCTGTGGCTTCTTCATCTGTTAGTAGTAACTGTTTCATAGGTATATTGTGACAATTAAATGAGTCAATATAAGTCAAGACTTACAATAGTATTTGGAACATAGTACAAACTGCATAAGTGTTGATTCTTTTCTAAGTTGTAGTTTTGTCTAGGTTAGATATTTCCTAAAAAATAATTTCAGAATGTTTTAGGGGATAGATGAGCAGCAGGCACATTCAAGGATGTGGTCTTAGAATAGTCTCATCAGGTCTGCTCTTGGTACATCTCTTATTGGTGTCCTCTGGGTTCAATGTTTTTCTCCTTCTTGGTTACCAGGAAACCTGTGGATTGAGTTAAACCCCCTACTTTAGAAGATTTACATGAGATGCTTTGGATATTAAAAATTATTATTTTCACTGGTACTGGCAAAATATGCTACTACTTTCACTTTTTAAAAAAAGAAACAGAGTGTCCTTTGACCCACAGATGACCTCATTCCATTTCCAGATGAAACCACCATTACCAAAATGCTGGTATCCAGGCACCACCCTTAGTCTGGAGACCAACTCGGAAATGCCCATGGAATTTTACAGCATTAAGGATGGAATGGACTAAGACTAAAGTACAAGGGGAACATTGCTGATGGGGCAACTGCTTCTGTGCACAGGAGTGGTAAATTTTTCACAGAATGTATCACATGTAAGATAAGATATTAAGAAAGTGTCTGGTAGCCATAGAGAAACTGGAAAGAAAGACTGGACCTCAGTCAAACTTAAATATTAGAAACGACTCATATGTAAAAAAGAAAAGTGCTATTAATACTACAATTTTTAGATGATAATTATGAAAATCGTATAGAAGATTGTTCAAATTGTATAGAGGTTGATGGTGGAAAGCCAGCCAAAGGAAGAGGAAGGCCTAAATCAAGGCAGTGGCAAGGAATGGAGCTGGATTTCAGAAACTCATCTGATGTGAATAAGAGGCTATATAAATGAGATGAGGGTATGGTTATAGATATATATGAATGTGGAGAGTTTTACTATAAATGTAAAGAAAGGAATTTATTTAATTTGTATTAGATACCTGTGAAAACACCTGTCAATCATGGTTCCATCTACTTATAATACAACTTTGACTGTGCACGATAAGTGTATGGATGACAAAATGCAGGTTGATCTTCATTATCTAGTCTGGAATCATTTTAGAATAAGTTTTCTAGCCTAATCTTTAAAAAAATAATACATAATGTATATCTATTTCAATATTAAGATGGATCTATATTGCTAGCACATTTATATCAGCCCAGATGAAACACTATTAAATTTCCTTTATGTAATGTTAAAAGTAAGTTAAGCATTTCTAATTTTATGGCATGTTTGTGTAATTTCCCCTTGCCCCCAAGTTCCACAGGGGTGGTGTGAATGAGGTCAGATGAATGCCTGCCCATGCAGTAGCTTTAGTGCAGGAGAGGAACTCTGAGCTGACCGAACCTGACTATATTTGAATGGGTAGAAAGAATGCTGCCCTTTGCTCTGGAGGAAGACGTTCTCTTTAACCTATTGCAGAATAACCTAAGCATGCCTGGTTTTGCTCCAGCAGGAGACACTATTTCTCTCTATCAAGGTATACCAAAATCCTTGAAATTACAGTTTGTTAACAAAGGACAGTTAATTACAACACAGGTTTGGACTGCTAGGGTCCACTTATACACTGAGTTTTTTCAATAATAAATAACATAATACTACATGATCCACACTTGGGAGAATCCACAGTTGTAGAATTACAGATACAGAGGGCAGACTGTAAGTTGGCTGGCTATAACTTATATGCAGAGTTTCAACTGCTAGGGGGTTAGGGCCCCAACCCTTGTGTTATTCAAGGGTTGACAGTATTTGTTTGCAAAACATGCAGAAATGTGAGCCACCCATGGAGAGTTGTCTCCAACAGACAGTGTAAAGCAAAAGCACAATATCACAGTTGGTAACCATAAGTTTGTCTTCTATGTCTGTGAGTCTATTTCTGTTTTGTAAATACTTTAATTTGTATCATTTTTTTAGATTCCACATATATAAATGATATATGATATTTGTCTTTCTACATCTGGCTTACTTCACTTAGTATGATAATCTCTAGGAACTATATATCAGAATAACCTATAATGGAAAAGAATCTGAAAAAGAATATATATACATATACATACATACATACATACATACATATATATATATATACACACAATATATCACTTTGCTGTACACCTGTAACTAACACAACATTGTAAATCAACTATACTTCAATTTTAAAACAGCACAGTATCACACTGCCAATTTCACAAGTGTTGTTCTAGTCATGTAACATTAAATCCCCAGTGATGATAGCAATCACCTAGTGATGACAGTTTGATTCGGATCAATATTGTGAATAACAAAACAGTATTCTAAGTTGGCGATCTCTAGTGGACATTATTTATTTAGATCATATTGCCCCAAAAGTTTTATTTAGTTACTATATTTAATATAAGAGAATTCAATAAAAGTCAATTTATAAAAATAATTCAGAAAATTATTTTCAACTGATATCTATGCAAATATGGCTTAGCATGAGATGCATGATTCCTGCAAATTAAAAATAAACTATCAAATAAAATATGGCACTGATATATAGGAAAATTTATACTTCCCAAATCATTTGAAGGAGCAAGGGAAAATATACTATTCAAATTATATGGATTTACCTGGATATATCGAGAAATGCTTGGCTTATTTTACCATTCTATCTTGGTATGATTACATACAATTTCTGAGCACCTTTCTGTGATAAGTTCTTAAAACATATATCTACCATCTTCCTTTCACAAAACACAAATAATACTTGCAAAATATTTCATTTAAAAAACTAATTTACTTAAGACACCAGGTTTATGCCATTCTGTGGCCTGGTTAAAATATGTCCAAATCAAGAAAGTTACATTTAGACAGTTCTTACTTTTCACTTCTTCCAACATTCTATAATAAAACAAATTCAAATAGAAAATTGAAAGAAATGTACAATGAAAACCTGTGTACCTTTCAGTGGAACTAGTATCCTCTTTTTTTCAGAACAATTTGAAAGGCCACAGCCATCAGAGAAGAAAAAGAAATAAAAGGAATCCAAATTGGAAAAGAACAAGTAAAACTGTCAGTGTTTGTAGATGACATGATACTATACATAAAGAATCCTAAAGATGCTACCAGAAAACTAGTAGAGCTAATCATTGTATTTGGTAACGTAGCAAGATACAAAATTAATGCCCAGAAATCTCTTCCATTTCTATCAAGTAATGATGAAAAATCTGAAAGAGAAATTAAGGAAACACTCCCAATTACCACTGCAACAAAAAGAATAAAATACCTAGGAATAAACTTACATAAGGAGACAAAAGACCTGTATGCAGAAAACTATAAGACAATGATGAAAGAAATCACAGGCGATACAAACAGATGGCGAGATATACCATGTTCTTGGACTGGAAGAATCAACATTGTGAAAATCAACACTATGGGTAGTAGTATACTACCCAAATTAATCTACAGCTTCAGTGCAATCCCTATCACACTACCAATGGCATTTTTCACAGAACTAGAACAAATAATTGCAAAATTTGTATGGAAACACAAAAGACCCCAAATAGCCAAAACAATCTCGAGGAAAACAAAACAGAGCAGGACGAATCAGGCTCACAGACACTAGACTGTACTACAAAGCTACAGTAATCAAGAGAGTATGGTACTGTCACAAAAACAGACATATAAATCAATGGAACAGGATAGAAAGCCCAAAAATAAACCCATGCGCATATGGTCACCTTATTTTTGTTAAAGGAGGCAAGAATAAACAATGGAGGAAAAACAGTCTCTTCAATGAGTGGTGCTGGGAAAACTGGACAGCTACGTGTAAAAGAATGAAATTAGAAATCTCCCTAACGGCATAGACAAAGAGAAACTCAAAATGGATTAAAGACCTAAATGTAAGGCCAGACACTATAAAACTCTTAGAGGAAAACAAAGGCAGAACATTCTATGACATAAATCACAGCAAAATCCTTTTTGACCCACCTCCTAGAGAAATGGAAATAAAAACAAAAATAAATAGCACGTAATGAAACTAAAAAGCTTTTCCACAGCAAATGAAACCCTAAACAAGATGACAAGACAACCCACAGAATGGGAGAAAATATTTGCAAACGAAGCAACTGACAAAGTATTAATATCCAAAACATACAAGTATCTCATGCAGCTGAATATCAAAAAAAAAAAAAACCAACCACTCCCAAAATGGGCAGAAGACCTAGACGGATATTTCTCCAAAGAAGATATACATATTGTCAACAAACACATGAAAATATGCTCAACATCAGTAATCATTAGAAATCAAATCAAAACTGCAATGAGGTATTACCTCATACTGGTCATCATCAAAAAATCTACAAACAGGGCTTCCCTGATGGCGGAGTGGTTAAGAGTCCGCCTGCCGATGCAGGGGACACGGGTTCGTGCCTCGGTCCGGGAAGATCCCACATGCCGTGGAGCGGCTGTGCCCATGAGCCATGGCCGCTGAGCCTGCGCGTCCGGAGCCTGTGCTCCGCAACAGGAGAGGCCACAACAGTGAGAGGAGAGCTAATCAATGAATTTGGTAAAGTAGCAGTATACAAAATTAATGCACAGAAATCTCTGGCATTCCTATACACTAAAGATGAATAATCTGAAAGTGAAATCAAGAAAACACTCCCACTTACCATTGCAACAAAAAGGATAAAATATCTAGGAATAAACCTACCTAAGGAGCCAAAAGACCTGTATGCAGAAAATTATAAGACACTGATGAAAGAAATTAAAGATGATAACAAATAGATGGAGAGATATACCATGTTCTTGGATTGGAAGAATCAACATTGTGAAAATGACTCTACTACCCAAAGCAATCTACTGATTCAATGCAGTCCCTATCAAACTACCACTGGCATTTTTCACAGAACTAGTACAAAAAATTTCACAATTTGTATGGAAACACAAAAGATGCTGAAGAGCCGAAGCAATCTTGAGAACGAAAAACGAAGCTGGAGGAATCAGGCTCCCTGACTTCAGACTCTACTACAAAGCTACAGTAATCAAGACAGTATGGTACTGGCACAAAAACAGATAGATCAATGGAACAAGATAGAAAGCCCAGAGATAAACCCACGCACACATGGTCACCTTATCTTTGATAAAGGAGGCAGGAATGTACAGTGGAGAAAGGACAGCCTCTTCAATAAGTGGTGCTGGGAAAACTGGACAGGTACATGTCAAAGTATGAGACTAGATCACTCCCTAACAGCATACACAAAAATAAGCTCAAAATGGATTAAAGTCGTAAACCTAAGGCCAGAAACTATCAAACTTCTTAGAGGAAAACATAAGCAGAACACTCTGACATAAATCACAGCAAGATCCTTTCTGACCCACCTCCTAGAGAAATGGAAATAAAAACAAAAATAAACAAATGGGACCTAATGAAACTTCAAAGCTTTGGCACAGCAAAGAAAACCATAAACAAGACCAAAAGACAACCCTCAGAATGGGAGGAAATATTTGCAAATGAAGCAACTGACAAAGGATTAATCTCCAAAATTTACAAGCAGCTCATGCAGCTCAATAACAAAAAAAACAAACAACCCAATCCAAAAATGGGCAGAAGACCTAAATAGACATTTCTCCAAAGCAGATATACAGACTGCCAACAAACACATGAAAGAATACTCAACATCAATAATCATTAGAGAAATCCAGATCAAAACTACAATGAGATATCATCTCACACCAGTCTGAATGGCCATCATCAAAAATTCTAGAAACAATAAATGCTGGAGAGGGTGTGAAGAAAAGGGAACACTCTTGCACTGCTGGTGGGAATGTGAATTGGTACAGCCACTATGGAGAACAGTATGGAGGTTCCTTAAAAAACTACAAATAGAACTACCATATGACCCAGCAATCCCACTACTGGGCATATACCCTGAGAACACCATAATTTAAAAAGAGTCATGGACCAAAATGTTCCTTGCAGCTCTATATACAATAGCCTGGAGATGGAAACAACCTACGTGTCTATCATTGGATGAATGGATAAAGAAGATGTGGCACATATATACAATGGAATGTTACTCAGCCATAAAAAGAAACGAAATTGAGCTATTTGTAATGAGGTGGATAGACCTAGATTCTGTCATACAGAGTGTAAGTCAGAAAGAGAAAGACAAATACCGTATGCTAACACACACACACACACACACACACACACACACACATATATATGGAAATTAAGGGGAAAAAATGTCATGAAGAGCCTAGGGGTAAGACAGGAATAAAGACACAGACCTACTAGAGAATGGACTTGAGGATATGGGGATCAGGAAGGGTAAGCTGTGACAAAGCGAGAGAGAGGCATGGATATATATACACTACCAAATGTAAAGTAGATAGCTAGTGGCAAGCAGCCGCGTAGCACAGGGAGATCAGCTAGGTGCTTTGTTACCGCCTGGAGGGGTGGGATAGGGAGGGTGGTAGGGAGGGAGATGCAAGAGGGAAGAGATATGGGAACATATGTATATGTATAACTGATTCACTTTGTTATAAAGCGGAAACTAACACACCACTGTAAAGCAATTACACCCCAATAAAGATGTTTTAAACAAAAAGAAGTTTTAAAAATTAAAATAATCTTTCTTCAGTCTGTGTACAGAAAGGAAACTCTGGCGATCAGTGTGCAGTCAGTCTATACAGGGAAGATTCTATTCTTCTTTTGTATTAAGTAATCAAACAGTTTAATAACATTTATTAGTCTTTAGTCAGGACTAAACTCCACAACTGACCTCCTTCCCCTGGTGCAACCACAGGCGGCGGCTGAGTTGTTAATGCAGTCCTGGTCTCACGTGCACCTCATAGACCTGCCATGCCTGGAATTTTCTCAATATAGCTAGAAATTGTGTTTTGCAGAATTTTAAAAACAGAAAGACCCCAGCTTTTAATTATATAGGCAACTATATTTATACCAGCATCTGTATTTTATATGAAATTTCTTAAATTATTATTACAATAACAGTTTAAATAATGAAGACTATAAAGCTAGATCTATGGAAATGCTATATGAACCAATCCAGGCTCGAACCAAAGTGGAACTCAAGTGTCAAAATAAATCACAGTAATTTGATTCATTCATTTATTCATCAAACACAGATTGAGCAACATCTTTTTGCAACTATTCTAGGCATTGTGGGGGACCTATAAAGCTTACATCATCACATCCCATGGCAAAATGTAAAAAGTGCTTCTGGGAGGCATAAAGACACTTCCTTCCCTGCTGCCCCTGAGAAGCCCCTTACAAAGATTCTGATGACCTGGGAAACAGAGGTGAGGTCGTAGCTTCCTCCAGACTCTAACAAGCCTGTGCCAGAGCAGGCATTATGACACCTTTGACCCAAAGATGGACGTCAACATGGATATACGGCTGGAGGGGAAAGCTGAGCTTACCTCAGGACAGACAGGACCTCTGCATGTAGAGCCAGTCCCTCAGCTCTTCGGCCCTGACCTCCCCTGGAATCCCAGAAGTTGAGAGAAATGAGACACCTCAGAGAAGCCATTATGAGAAGAGAGGAGAATAGAAAGGCAAGAAAGAAGCCCTACCAATAAAATTCATCTTTCCTCAGCCTAAATCAAGACAGGATGATCTGCCTCTCAAGAGCTCATTCCATCCAAGAAGCAGAGAGAAGATGAAACACAAAGTAACTCTGAGCTAAAAGAAAGAGGAGTAATGCTCTCTGAGGGGTGGGAGAAGAGGAAGGAGTAACAAAACGAGCCCACATTCCATAAAATCCTGGTTTGAACTGTGGGAAGAAATAACACATCGGAGGGAAAAACAGAACAGCCCAAGCTGCCAATGAGTGACCAAGAGATTAAACAGCCTGACGAACTGATGACAAGCAGATTTCCAATTACAGCAGTGATATAGTTGAGCACACAGGATCACTCATCCCCAAAGACTAGAAAAGACTCAACTCAGTCTGAAGGCAAGTTTTTACTTTAGAGCTCACAAGTTGCTCTTGTAAAAAATTCTGCCCCAGCGTTTCTTCTCCAGCCAGATCAGATATGTGCCCCACAGACAGCCAGGAGGTGAAACGAGTGTCAGCAAGTACTGATGAGTGGCTTGAAAATCCAGCTTTTAGAACCTCTAAGTACAGAAGTCTCACTCTCAAGAGAGGGAGATTAAAAGAAGTTGGGAGTGAAAGGACTCACCAGTTGTCTGTTTGGGTTGGGAATAGAAAGACACTGAAGAGCTGGAAGAGCAGAGAGAAGCCAGGAGCAGAAGTCCCAATGTTGGGCAGAATTATCATTGGCAATGGAAGGCAAGGCTGTGAAACACCGTGAGTCATAGTCTTAAAGTTAGAAGAGCCAAATGCACCCCACACCCCAAAATCTGCATTGCTCAGCTAGACCCAGCAAACAGACCCATGATCATCTTGTCTAGAAAAGCATATGATAGCACTCCCTGTGGGACATAATCCCTTTACTGATACTAGCTTTGACCCAATTCCATCCTCCCTTGGGTTTCCAGTAAAATCTTCTGAAACTGTAATTTTCAAAAAGTGAAAAACATGACTCTCATCCAAATATCAAATGAACATGTGTCAAAGATGTTATCCAACTTGTTAATTAATGAGGGAAACGTTAAGATGGTAAAGCTCCTTCAAAGAGCATTTTCAGGATCTAGATTTTCATAAGCATGTGGAACAACATTAGAACAAGATCACGATGTTAAATACAAAACTGGCTAATGACCTAGAGAGCAATAAGCCATAACCTTTGGGGTTATCTATTATACTGAACAGAAATTATTTGCCAGATCTACATGTTAACATGTGACTTCACTGAGTCTGGAAATTTTAATGAAAAATAATGGTTGGGATGAACAAAGCATATTCTCCTGCCTAAATACCCCTCGGGTGGAGCTGCTAAACTATGCCCCTAGATGATGTTAAAAGGACATATTACCTATCGTTCTGTCTTACTTCCAAGTTTTAAATAAGTTTTCTTAACTCCTTGGTGCTTTATTTTATAATAGAGGGTGGGCAAATCTCATTAACCACAGAAGCTAGAGAACCTCCCCTCCTCAAATTTTTAAAAACTGGACTGTCCATAGAAAATGTTGACCTTGGCCTTGACTGACTGGCAAGAGGAATGGTGTATGAGGAAAGAGAAGAAATTCCTGATTTGAAAGGTCACTCAGATGGCAATGGGAAACAACTAACCCCCGCTAATCTTAGCCACCTGCCAGCCTACCAGACCTTACTGACTATGACACTCTTAAGTCTGGAATTCAGAAGGGGAAGTTGTTCACCTTCCTCTGTGCTGATCAACCACCTGAGTATAGTTCCCTCAGGATGGAACCACTGCAGTTAGAAATCCAAGGGCATCCTCTGCAGAAGCAGCACTTCTCAGGTGGGTGAGGTACAGACTACCCTTTGAGTGTGGTACAAAAAGCAACTTCAAGCATCCCTCAAAGAGACCAAGTGTTTAAATCAGTTGGTGTGGATCTCCAGACGTCTGTCCAAGAAGATGCTCTTGGTGCACCCAACTCCACATAGGACCAGGAGTAATTAACTATCTCACCTAGAACCTCTCCCAGAGAAAAGAACCCAGTATCTTTCGGTGAATACTGACCAAAACCAAAACACTTCCCTCCTTGAATCTTGGCTTTCATACCCTTTTTTGCATATGATTTTTTTTTAAGTATTTTCTGTTAGGACAAACAAAGGGTCAGTAAAAGACATTTCACACAAAGACACAGAGTTGTACCCTAGGAACAAGATTGAGACAGGCGTGAAAGTAAGTGGCCAGGTATACAGAAGAGATTGGTGGTTCAAATGAATTTTGCCAAAGGATTTGCCTGGCATCTATTAGCTCTTATACTGGCTTGGAGTGGTGGTAATATGAAAGGTACCTTGTTACTTCCTAAAAGTAAGAATCAAAACCACAATGAGGGACTTTCCTGGTGGTTCAGTGGTTAAGACTACACGAGGGTTCAATCCCTTGTCAGAGAACGAAGATCCCACATGCCACATGGCAAGACCAAAAAAAAAAGAAAAGAGAAGGAACCAAAACCACAATGAGATACCACTTCATATCCACTAGGATGGCTGTAATCCAAAAAAAACAGAAAGTAACAAGCATGATGAGGATGTGGAGAAAATGGAACCCTCATACATTGCTGGCGGGCATATAAAATGGTGCAGTGGCTGAGGAAAAAAAGGCAGTTTCTCAAAAAGTTAAACGTAGAATTACCATAGCAGTTCTACTCCTAGGTATATGCCCCCAAAAGTTGAAAACAGGTACTCAAACAAATACTTGTACACATATGTTCACAGCAGCACCATTCACAATAGCTAAACAACAGAAACAAACCAAATATCTATCAACCAATAAATGGATAGACAAATTGTGATATATACATACAATGGAATGCAACGGTATTCAGCCATGAAAAGGAATGAAGTATTGATACATGCTACAATGTTGATGAACTTCAAAAATATTATGCCAAGTGAAAGAAGTCAGTCACAAAAGGTCATCTGTATGATTCCATTTATATGAAATATCCAGAAAAGGTAAATCCATAGGGATGGAGAGCAGAACCATAGTTGCCAGGGACTAAGGGGAGAAAGGAATGGGGAGTAACTACTTCATGGATATGGGATATTTCATTTGGGGGCAAGGAAACTGTTTTGGAACTAGATAAAAGTGTTGTTTGTACAACACTGTGAATGTCCTTAATGACACATAATTGTACACTTGAAAACGATTGATTTTATGTTATTTGAATTTCACCGCAGTTTAAAAAAAGAGAGGAAATACCAACAATTATAAGAATAGCGTAGATTTCAAACAGAAAAGAGCAAGTTTATACAATGGCCTTCAAAACGTAAAAATACCCAGAGTAGGGTTTCCCTGGTGGTGCAGTGGTTAAGAATCTGTCTGCCAATGCAGGAGACACCGGTTTGATCCCTGGTCCGGAAGATCCCACATGCCGCAAAGCAACTAAGCCTGTGCGCCACAGCTACTGAGCCTGCGCTCTAGATCCCGCGAGCCACAACTACTGAGCCCACGTGCCACAACTACTGAAGCCCGTGTGCCTAGAGCCTCTGCTCCGCAACAAGAGAATCCACCACAATGAGAAGCCTGTGCACTGCAACGAAGACCCAGCAAAGCCAAAAATAAATAAAATAATTTTTTTTTAAAAAAGAAAATACCCAGAGTAAACTAGAGTTTGGACAGAAGAGGGAGCAAGAAACACACATTTACATGAAAGAAAAGCTCTGAAAATACAATGATTTTTTTTTCCCAGGATCATGTCACTACTGTCCTCCTTGGATGAATTGTTATATCTTCTAAAAATCGAATTTAAAAATAAATAAACTCTTCAATACTGAGAAAGAAATAGTGAACACTCATGGAATTTACAGCTTGAAGGGTTGGCCTGAGAGGTCATTCAGTCCAGCTGTCCTTATTATACAAACGGGAAAGCAAGAGAGACTCAGAGAGACTGCCTAAATGCCATTCCCAAGGTCGCACAGCAGAGCTGGCGCTAGCAGCAGCCCACGGTTGGTTGGAGACCATGCTTTCCAAGATAGAAGCTCCAATTATGTTCTCTGTGGTTTTATTTTTTTCTCTTGAATCACATATCAAAAATGCTTCCAGGCCTATAGCAAATCAGTGTCAGCCACCCCCTCCTCAGCTTGCCAGTATTCACATCCAAGGACAATCAGGTTAAAATTAACATCGCTAGAGCAGCCTTACGTGGAAAAGACCCAAACACGCAGCCTAGCGTGTGTAAGATGTCAGCAGAGTACGCCAGCGCACTCTGGCCTTATTCCCAGGGAGGGGATGGGGGATTAAGAGACTGTATGTATGTGCAGCCTACCTGTCAACTAGGGTCAACACATCCTTTGAGAGTCCGTCCAAAGGGCTTGAACTCCTCTCTCAGATCCTGTCATCCAGATCATTCCTTCCAGCCCTTGCCTTCTGCACTAGAGGGCTGATTAAGCAATTTTCCCAAACAATGACCATTCTCTCCCAAGCCCAGCTGTCTAAATAACGTGGCTGGGGTTTTTTTCCCAACTGCATATATGTCCTGGGACTTCTTTTGAACTTGCTGGTGCATTCCCTTCCTCCCCTCCCTACACCAGTTACCAGAATGGGTCACTTCTTTATGGGGCCTCCACAAAAAGCAGAGTCTGCAGTAAACAGATATTTTGACTCAAGGTTATAATGCAGATAAGGAACAGTCACAGCCAAAGCATAACTTGAAAGTTTCCTACCCCAAGAGGGCTACCACAAACTGGATACCAGCGCCTCAAACACTGCTATTTAATTTTGCTAAAAGGGGCCATTTGTCTTCATTAAATTTTCAAACTTTTAGCTCCTGAAATACAGTTTTCTTCTTAAATGTGGATTTATGTCAGTGCCACGAGGAGCACCTAATCCAGCATAATGTCGTGCCAGAAAGGCCTCTCTCCCCTAATTATTTAATTTCGAATAAAAGTGGGATTTTATTTTGGGATTAAGAGTGGGCTCTGGAATTAGAATATTCATGTTCAGATTTTGGCATCACTTATATCTATGTGGTCTTAGGCACCATACATAACCTCCTATGACCTCAGTTTGCTCATCTATAAAATGACATAACAATGAGCACCTACCTCTTAAAGCCACTTTGAGAAAATAAAAAGTTTATAATGCCCTGCCACCCTCCTAGGCTTATTGTGAGTCCTAAACAAGATCGCAGATTTAAGGTCCCTTGTAAACTGCACAGCACTGTACAAATGTCCCAGATTCTTCTTCAGGTCACCCCCACCTTCAGATGTGCCACACTCGGGACATTGGTAATGCAGTGTTCCAGTCAGGGGCACACAACATTCTACAATTACTTCCAAGGCTGAGTAATGACATATTGGAAAGCAGCTGTCAAGAGCAGTGGCAATCTCCACATTGCCAAATAGAAAAAAAAAAAAAAAAAGAAAGAAAGAAATTAACAGAATCGGCTTTATTTTAAAGAGACACACTGGAATCGGCAACTAAGAAATAAAATAATGAGAAAAATTCCACCGAATTAAAAACTATGTCTGAAACAATGTCAGGGCAGAGAAGATGAGAAACAGGCAAACTGAAGAAAAGTGGTCCATGCTCTGGGGTGCTGTGATTCAAGCTGCAACAGTCACAGCTGGGTAGCAACAGAGTCAAAATCAAAAACCAGGGAACAGACAAGACGGAGTGCTTCCCTGAGGACAGAGAACTGTTGAAAGGAAAAGCCCATACGTTACAACTATAAAATACTGGGAAAGAAATAAAGCCAGAGGCCAGCAAGTGCGGCAGTAAACCCAAGCTCAGAAAAACAGAAAGATATCAAAAGGTCTCACTGCTGAAGCCAACCTGATGGTGAGCAGGGAAGCTGAGAGCACTTCACCAAGTGGCTAAACCCCATGTGGAAATTTCAAAACTGAAATGGGAAAAATCCAAAACACAGCTAGGAAAATGTGTTACCACAGAGGCAAAAGAGAAAAACATATGTGCAAAATGCTTCAATGTGCTTCTCAGTAGCTCACCTCACAAATACAAATACCAGGCTTGGATAAAGCACTTGGCTTTTTGCTGGTCCAGCAACTCGATTCTACTGTAGACTAAAAGCAAACAGCAGAGGAAAAATTAACTTGAATTTATAATCCATATGCCATGTGCACCATAGTTTACCAATGGACTAGAAACTGAAAGAAGGGTTAAGTCCAAAGGAAAGTGAAATCTTTCTTGTCCAACTGAAGAAACATAAAGTGCTCAAAAGAAATGTATATTTCAAAAATGATTTTCAGCATCTGAGCAAAGGACTGTGCTAAGTGCTACACAGGACTGGAGATGAAAGCAACATAGTCCTTCCCCCTGCCCCGCCTCACCCCCAAACAGCTAGTGATCCAGTTGAGAAGGAAAATCCCACTAGACAAGACAGAATGTAGAATGGAACACAGCGAGTGAGACAAACCAGACTTAGGTAGCTATAGAGCAGGTTTCTGCTCAGTGAAAATCATGAAAAAAGAGACTCACATGACAATTTTCTTCCCTTGTTTAAGTGGGCGGAGGAAGTGAATAAATCAGCTTGAAAGCATTGGTTGATACTTTCCTCTGCCTCCCAACTACCCCTCCCCCAAACACAGCATCATCAAGTCCTGCCCCTTCCACATCCAGACTGTACCTCGAGTCCTTCTTCCCTCAATCCCTGTTGCTCCTACCCTTGTTCAGGCCACTGTACTCTCTTGCCCGGACCACCCAGATTAACAGCTTATTCCCATTCTCTTTCCCTTATTATCAGTCTTCTACCCAGCATCCAGAGTAAGGCTTTTAAATGTAAACTAGAGCAAAACCCTTCCATGGCTGCCAAGACTACAATGAAATATCAACTCCTTCAAGACCCTGTATCTTCCAGCCTCTGACCACTCCTTCAGGTGCATTTCCTCACTCACTCCAGCTTCACTGACTGCTCAGTTCTCTGAATGCCCCACACTCTTTGCCACCAAAATACTTTAGCATATGCTGTTTGCTGTCTGTGATGCTGTTCCCTTCCACTCTTCCCATAAGTCTTATTTGCCTGGAAGTCTCAATTTAAAAGTCACTCCCTCAGACAAGTCTTTCTGAGCCCCCACCATAAACTAGGTCTCAGAGCACCATGTACTTTTCTTTATCATAGTTGGTAATTATGTATTTATTCTGTGTCTGACTCCTCACAATACTAAAAAGCGAGGAAATTTTCTTCTTGTTCCCCATTATACACCCAGGTCCTAGAATAGTTTGTGGCACCCAGCAGGGGATCAGAAAATATTTGCTGAATGAATATACACGCTCAGCACTAACATGATGTACAAAAGTAGAAATTATGTCCTCTTTATTCAAAGTGATTCCAATCTAATATACGCAAAACAAATGGAAGCAGAAAAAAATAGAAGAAAATCACATGTAGATCAGATTATATGGAAAGTGCCATAGAGGTGCATAGGCAGTCCATGTATCTTTTTTTTTTTTTTATGGTGCGCGGGCCTCTCACTATTGTGGCCTCTCCCGTTGCGGAGCACAGGCTCTGGACACGCAGGCTCAGCAGCCATGGCTCATGGGCCCAGCCGCCCCACAGCATGTGGGATCTTCCCGGACCGGGGCACAAACCCGTGTCCCCTGCATCGGCAGGCGGACTCTCAACCACTGCACCACCAGGGAAGCCCCCATGTATCTTATAAAACAGAAAACACTAAATAAAGAAAAGGTATTCTTTTAGGTCATTTCTATCTTCAGGGAAATCCCCATGGAGTCATTGGTAACCACAATTTTCTACAAAGGTAGAACCAAAAATAAAGAAAAACAAAAAGCAAAATAAAACCCACCTACCTGTCCATAAGCGGAGACCAAAGGATCTCGGCTTACTAACCCAGGATTGCAACAAACGGATAGCCAACTGTGCCAGCAGCACTGAAGCTGTGCTGGCCACCAGTGCCGGTCCCAAATTTGCACCACCTGAGCAGTACAGAAATTAGAAGAAGAAAGGAACGCCAAAATTGGTTCCACTTGGAGACATAGCATTGGAAAGCATCACACCCACACTTACAACAAGGAACAAGCTAGACAAACGGCAAATTAACAATTTTTCATAAACTCATCAGAAAGCGGAGGTCACGGAGCCAATAACCAACCCAGAATCTGAGGAAAAACAGGCATCCACAGGAAGAAACAGGACCCAGGCCTTTGCCTGGCTGGGACAAACACCTCTGGACACCATATAAGCCATTAGGAAGAATTGATCTGGACACCATATAAGCCATTAGGAAGAATTGAGCTAGAAATGGTTAACAAATTGCTGAAGGCCAATCGTAGGCTTGCTAAGGGCTGCAGTAATAGGAAAAGCTGGGTGAACAGTATGTGGGAACTTCCTGTACTATCTTTGCAACTCTTCTGTTAAGTTTAAAATTATTTAAAAACAAAAACTGATGGGGGGTTCATGAACACTACTGAGCGTGGACAGAGGCAAACAGAAAAAAACATCTCATGGGAGGTCTCCCATCCCAGGCATGCATGGTACTCTCAAAAGAATATCCATGTAGATGACCTCACTCACCAAACTATGAAAAAAAAAAACAGGAATTCTAATGACTCAGCCCACAGAAACAACAACTAGAAGTTCTTCACCCCTGAAAAACTACAGATAGATTTATTTTGCATTCCTAGAAATTATAATAAAGGTTCACATCACATTAATGGAAATAAATTCAGAAGGGAGGTATGGGATGCATGGAGCAATGGGACGCAAAAAATCAGAACACCCGTTGGTAATTTAAGTAAGAACTGACTATAAAAATGATGAGGATGGGGGCAAGGGGTATATGAGAACTCTCAATACTTTCCACTCAATGTGCCATGAATCTAAAACGGCTCTAAAAAATAGTCTACTTTTTAAAAAAATACATAAATGATAACTTTTTTGTACTGAAAAACAAAACGGAATTAAAATACTAGATAAAAATGGCACAGAAGATGGAAAAGCCTCTCACAGCAGACCATGGGAGGAATATTTAAACGAAGTTAAAGCATTCTAAAAATACTAATCTTCTTCAGGAGGAAGACAGAAATATTAATTTACTATAGACTTTGTTAAAAAATATATGATTAAGTACTTCCGTTTAAAACTCAGGTTCAAGATGGCAACACACACACTGAATCTACAGATACAAAAAGAACAACTTCCTCTGAAAAAATCTAAAAACTGACCAACTTCTATAAATGGGGCCAAGGAGAAGGCCCACAGGCAGCACGTGGGAAGGGCTGGGACTCAGTCTAGGCATAAACGCCACCCCTACTCTTCCCCCCCGCCCCAGTCAGGAGGGAACTCAACAGCCAGAGTGTCTCCGAGGAGCAAAGGATCTGAACCCCACACCAGGCACCCCAACTTCTAAGACCTGCACCTGAGAGGTGAGCCCCCAAAACATGTAGCTTTGAAAACCAAGGGGCTCTTATGCCCGAGACCCACAAGGCTGTAGCGACGTGAGAAACAGCTTTTCCGGGCCTGGCGCTGGGACTCACCTGCTCCAGGGCCCCGTGCGGAGCAGCCGCTGGGCGCACAGACTGTGGTCGGGAGGCTCGTCTGCTTGTCCTGCAGCTTCGGCCTGAGGTCAGGCCTCTGATTTAACACACATCTGGGGCCTTATGGGAGTGCTCTCTGCCTGGGAGATTGGCGGCGCTGTCTCCAGACCCTTTCTCCTCCCAGGAGCTTGAGGGGCAGGGCTGAAAGTTTCCATCCTCTGTTCACACAGCTGCCTCCACTGGCAGCCAGCCCCCATCCTTAGGAGTTTTTCAAAAGCAACCTCATTAACATAACAAAAGACACCTTTATTGCTCTCTTCGGAGAAAATTCCAAGGATTTTAGGAGCTCTGTGCCAGGAATGGGACAATGACCAAATATCTATTTCTTATTATAAAGCACATTATCACACTTCATAATTACCATTACCACAAACAACATAAATTAAATGTTCTTAAGTCTTCATGGTCAAATTTTTAAAGCTGTTCTGAATTGCAGATCATTTGTAAATGAATTTCTTTTACATTAAGAGGGTGTTGACATTTCCTGAAAGGAAATTGACATTTCCTGAGAGGGTATTGACATTTAAATTAAGAGGGTATTGACATTTCCTGAAAAATGTTTTCAAACATTTATCTGTATGTGTCCTAGTTGCATTCACTGTGCTAACAGAAATACCCTACATGAATTCTGTTTCCAAAGTTAATTTGGCAAACATCTGCTACAAGAAAATGGTCCAGCTGGTTTTTGACATGTAGTGACAATAAATAAGTGCTCCTTTTCACATATTGCATGGTGTTTGCTGCAGTTTTCTATTAAAGGGATGTGGTTTTTAAAAGAGAAAAAAGACCACTTAATTTCATGGCCACCCAAGGCACATGGAAACATATGTGACTCATGTGTCTAAATGCCAGACCACTCTTCATAGATTCAAATGGGGTCACATTGCCAGTAATATCTCATATGTTACTGATTCATGTCTCTTATAATTTAACATCACTTACCACATGCCTTACATGTATTAATCTTTTCAACAACCCTATATAGTAAGTACTATCTCTATTTCCAGAGAAATAGTCCACAATTATTAGTTAAGTGGTAGAATATCTGACACCAAAGTCCATGTTCCTACTGTCCACACACTCTCCACACCAGTGGTTTCTCCACCACCAGGTTTCATGCCCAGTGGACAAGGCCTTCTCTGTGCAAACGTGCATGAGGGCACCTTGTCATGCCTCTGAAGCCCATTGTCAGTCCCCTCCCATCAGACAGAGTGGAACATTTGTGCCCACCCTGCAAGCTCTCAGGCACAGAAGAACCATCCAGAAGTGCAGAGGATGCCTCTCTCACCCAATCCAGTGTCCCTCTTTTATATCCAAACAGCAGTTTACCATAGTATGTCTCAGAGCATCTTCTGAAACACTTTCATCTCTGCCTCAGATCCCTCTCTCCCTATGCCGGACCAGAGGACTAAATCTAAGACAGACACTGCAATTCCCCTTCCCAAGGAGCAAAGGTTTTTATCCAAAACCCAATAGCAACCTGATCAGTGCACACTGAGCTGGGTTAAGAGGCAGGCAAGCGCTGAGTTATCATAGGAAATGGAACCAGACAGAAAACGCTGTATTCATCGAAACTCCTTCCATGAAGAATGTGACATGTGGTTGAGAGGAATATGTTAAAAAGTCACTTGGAGATGGTAAGATCCCACAAGGGTGTGTAAAGGTGGTAGTTAAATGCCTGGTAAGAAGGGGTGGTGGTGGGGCGTCTGGTTAGCCTCTGAGTTTGACTTGTTGGGGGAGGTGAACAAGTTTGGGGCTAGACGGGAAGTGTTCTTGTCAAGGGCTAAGAGCTGAGGGGGGTGGGTCTGCCTCTCCCACAAGGAGCACTTAACCTTTCCCCAGCTGAACAGGAATTTGAAGAGGCACCATACTGAGAGCCTGAGAATGCCATACAAGCCTGCCCTATAGTTTCCAGCAGTAGGTATGGCCTGGGCTGCTGCTCTGATTCCTGCCTTCCATATAACTATTTCTAGAAATGTTTACCTTTCTTACATTTAACTCATTTTGTACTTTCAATATTTATAGCACCTGCTTTAAATAGAGCCCTAGGCTATTGTGAGAACACAAGAAAAACATTAGCATCTGGGAAGCTTCAAGTGAAGGAACAAAACTGTTACATACAAAACACTTAAACAACATAAGTGCTTAACTTAAGTAACATTAAATAACTTAAATAACACTAGTGAGCACTTAGTATATCTGACACTGTGCTGAGTGCTTTATATGCACTATCTCTTTTAATGTGTGTGTGTGCGCACGCGCTCACTTACGCGCACACACACACACAGAATACCTTGAGGTAGGTACTAGTATTATCTCCATCTTACAGGTGAGAAACCTAAGACTAAGAGATATTAAATAATTTACCCAAGGTCCTCCAGCTAACAAAGAGCAGAGCCACTAGAAGTCAGTATGTGAAGGAGATCCACCAAAAGGTGTGGGCAGAACTCAATGGAAGGGATAAGAAGAGAAGAGCTGTTGAAGAGGGTCAGAGAGTGACAGAAAGCCAGGAAGACAAGACATGCAGTGGAAACAACTTGAGTAAGAGTGCAGATGTCAGAATAAAACTCCAGAATCCAAACTACAACCTGCAAGACAAATCCAGCCCACCATCTGTTTTTGTGCAGCTTAGTTTTGCAAATTAAGAATGGCTTTTGCCTTTTTAAGTGGTGAGAGGAGAGGGAGGATCAAAACAAGAATAATATTTGTGGGGCTTCCCTGGTGGCGCAGTGGTTGAGAGTCCGCCTGCCGATGCGGGGGACACGGGTTCGTGCCCCGGTCCGGGAAGATCCCACATGCCGCGGAGCAACTAAGCCCATGCACCACAACTACTGAGCCTGTGCTCTAGAGCCTGTGCTCCGCAATAAAGAGAAGCCACTGCCAAGAGAAGCCCGCGCACGGCAGCGAAGAGTAGCCCCCGCTCACCGCAACTAAAAGAAAGCCCGTGCACAGCAACGAGGACCCAACACGGACAAAAATAAAATAAGTAAATAAATTAATTTACATTAAACAAAAAAAAAAGAGTAAGGGCAAAATAAGAACTTTCAGAAAAATGCTAAGAGTTTAATAGCCACAGGATCTCATGAAAACAATAAAGAGTAAATTTTAGTAAGAATAAAACTGAAGAGGAATGAAAGTATAGAATTAAACAGCAATAAGCAGAAAAATTACAAAATGACACATGAATATGACAATAATATGTCATTTGTGTGTTAAAAAAAGGAACAAATAACACACTTGCAACAATAACCAGATGAGGTGGTATTGATTAATATGTGGCTAAAATGTGTTAAGATCCATGTTCTATTCAGGAAGGGGACAGAAATAGTGAATAACTTTATACCTGGTTAGAGAAGGAGACAATTAAATATATATGCTTTTAAATTAATTATTAGGGGCTTCCCTGGTGGAGCGGTGGTTGAGAGTCCACCTGCCGATGCAGGGGACACGGGTTTGTGCCCCGGTCCGGGAAGATCCCACATGCCGCGGAGCGGCTGGGCCCGTGAGCCACGGCCGCTGAGTCTGCGAGTCCGGAGCCTGTGCTCCGCAACGGGAGAGGCCACAACAGTGAGAGGCCCATGTACCGCAAAAAAAAAAAATAATAATAATTAGTACTAAAATTAGAAAAAAGGCCATAGTTTATAAAACAACAAAGAGGGAAAAAAGAAAATATTTACAAAACATATATCTATCCATTAAATAACTTTGATTTAAAATATATAAACATTTACCACAATAATAAACAAAGAACACAATTTTTTAAATGGGTAAAATATTTCAACAGATATTTCACCAAAGAAGAAATGTGAGTGGCAGATAATCGCCTGAAAATATGCTTAAAATAATTTTACTCATTAAGAAAATTTCCATTGAAACCACAATGAGATACCACTACACAGCTTCTAAAATAGCTTAAAAAAACAAACACACAAAGGAAAAACAAGTGATACAAAGAGTTTACAAAGATGAAGTGCCACTGGAACACATACATTTCTGGTGGAAATGCAAAATGTAACACTTTGGGAAAGAGTTTGGCTGTTTCTTCTAAAGAGAGACATAGGGAATTCCCTGGAGTTCCAGTGGTTAGGACTTTGCGCTTTCACTGCCAAGGGCGTGGGTTCAAACCCTGGTCGGGGAACTAAGACCCCACAAACCAAGCAGTGTAGCCATAAATAAATAAATAACAAATAAATAAATAAATAAAAGATAAACATATGATCCAGCAATCCAAGCCCTGGGTATTTACCAAAGAAAACTGAAAACACAGGTCCCCACAAATGTTTAGAGCAGATTTATTCATAGTAGCCAAAATCTAGAATGAAGCCAAACATCCATCAACAGGTAAATATATAGATAAATAACACATGGCACATCCATCCGATAAGATTCTCAGCAATGAGACAGAGTTAAACGAGCAATAAGTAGAACCAAACTACTGATATATGCAACAATATGGATCAACCTCAAAAACACTATTGAAGGTGAGAGAAGCCAGATACAAAAATCTAAGTACTATGTGATTCTATTTGTATGACATTTTATAGAAGGCAAAACTACTGTATAGGAGTTGAAATCAGATAAGCGGTTTCCAGGAGCTGGGGCTGAAGGAGTCAATCAGCGTTGCCTGGTTTTGAACTTTATATGAATGGAATAATATAGTATATCTTTTTTCAGGTCTGGCTCCTTTTGGTCAGCAGTACATTTGTGATCTTCATCCATATTCTTGTACAGAGATATCATTTGTTCATTCTCATTTTTATAGTATTCTATGCATAACTATGCCATGATTTACTTATCAGATTGACTGCTGGTGTCACACTCACATTTTAAAATTACAACATAATAGCCTAATTGGCTAAAGTTCTCTTTTAGTTAGATTCTTAAAATTCTTAGTTTTAAATTCTTATTTAAGTCTTAGTTAAGCTCTACAAAATCTAAATGGGATTTTCCTTACCAAGTCACCTCTTAAGCAGATATTAAAACTCAGTATATATATCCATACCATGCATTGATTTTTTACTGAAAAATCCCCTTGATCATTTGGTCAGTTTGGGTTTACCCCCAAATATTATCACATCTGATTTGCCAGTACCTACCCACTCCTAGATTTTCCCCCATCAGTGGAATTTCTTTCTTCTTCATGGATTTTCTAATTTAGAGCTGGAGATACTATCACCCTTCCCATTTATGACAGTCAATAATTTCAGAATATTTGTCTCTTAGATTACGGTAGTCTTGGCCTTCTCCCCAAACATCATCAAGATACTCCCTGAAGGAAAAGAAAGAGGAGTGTTGGTTGTCAGTTCACACACAGTTTAGATGATAAGGGATTCTGCCCCAAACAATGACCATAATTAACTAGGGTAGCTGAGATAGAAGGCAAAACCTGTGAGTACATGACCTTCAATTACTGTAGTAGATGGAGCCACAGGTATGAGTTAATTTTAAATGAAGAGGTTCTGGCAGGAGTGTGTTTCTGAGTCTCAGAAACCTGCACACATCAGGGTAACCAGGATAGGTTTAAACTTGGTTGAGTATTGAGTTTTTGCATTTTATTGTTGCAGTGAAAATCATGTCATGAATACTCCATTTATTTCTCTGCATAAGGATGTTCCTAATTAATCTGTTATTCAAAAGCCACCAGTATTATATTAGTAACTGCAATATTTCATGACGCTGACTAAAGCCCAGAAGCAGGTTCCTGTGGCCCAATTAAGTTTTTTAAAACCTTTTACTCAGCGGGATGCTGCCTCCCTGGATCTTTGAATGAAAGGAGATGAATGAAGCTGCAATGCAGGTGATTATAGTGAAAGTGATGAAGAATTTATTAGAAAGACAAGCATCACAGGCTGTACAGTATACGAGGCACAAAACTGCTAAAAGTAATGACAGAGTAGAGTTTAGGCAAGTAATGGGCAGTAGTGCTACAAAAGGAGAGCATGGAGATATATTATTTAGTAATAAAGTTCTCATAAATATTGAAATATGAGGTGGAAAGATTAACACGGTCATACGAGTCATCTTTAATGTTCATAGCCAAGTTCTGGCTTTTTGAAAGAGTAAACTGAATTTATGCTTGTGACAACATGTAAGGCAAAATGCTTATTTGTACATTTCATGCAAATGACTGCAGACCTTTGGTTTGCAGTTACCAAAGTAATGTTTAGTAGCATTTAAATTTATTACATTAACATTGGATCAGGAGCTGTATTTCTACCTGCCAAATGACTAACATTTGTAGGTCATATCATCAATAAATAGGCTGTAGTTCACAGACCCCTGCACTGCTAGTCCCAAATCTATGAACAAAAGATTTCACATTTTGTTTTTCCACCTTAAACTGAATATAGATGTGTTCTCGTTTACTCCATCATAATATTCTAATATTATTGACACAAACCTTTCGGTCTTCTGGTGTGTTTGCTTCCACGAAGGGGATGCATAGCGCTCTATTTAAGAGCAAGGGCTTTTGATGGAAGTAGACCTAAGTGAAAACCCTAATAGCCAATTACCAGCTGGGTGACCTTAGTTCAATGACTTGATAACTCTGGTCTCATTTTTCTCATCTATAATAGGGACATAATAATACCAGTCTCATGGAATTATTACAATAATTCAATAAAGTATATAAAAATGTATCTAGCCTATGGTAACGAACTCAATTATTATCATCATAATTATCATTACATTCTGGGAGTTTCCATAATAGAAAGAGGCATCAAAATTCTTGAAGGAGAGGCAAAACATACCTTATTCTTCACATATTCTCATCTCAGCTTCATTTCTAAAGTTAAAGGTCTGAAGGTTAACTTGTGTCTAATGAGGTATGTAAGTAAATTGACAGCCATTTGGATTTAACACAAATGTTTTATAAAAATGCTTGTCTTTTACGATTTCTTAGAGGTGGGTATAAAATTGGGGCTGTAGAATAAAACTAATCTGAATTTTGAGAAAGCATAAATATTTACAAAACATTTTATTCTGAATTTGGAACCTTTCCTATTTCATGTCAATCACGTAAAGAATGGGAATAAGATTTCCATTTTAAACACAGTAGTAACAGAGGCCTTAATAAGAAAATGGCATCTGAGTAAAGGCCTGATAAAAGTGAATATATAAGCCATATGAAACTCAGAGGAGAGATTTCAGGTAAAGGGAATACCAGTGCAAACACCCTAAAATGCAAACAGAGACATAGCAAAGGAGGGTGTGGTCAGTGGAAGTAGTTCACCATGGTTGTAGTCAATAAGTTGTGCACTGTATACAGAACATCTTAAATCAATAATAAGACTGATTAAATGTTTATTATCTTCATGAACTGACAAGTGTAAACAATATCAGTGATAAAATACTCCTCCCTAAAAAAAAAATAGTCTATTGATCTAAGATCTAAACAACTGCTGTGGTTTCTATCGAGCTCAATGGCCTGCTGCCACTGGCCCATCTTTGGAAACATACCAAGAAGGAACAGCACGGGACAAGTGTGTCTGGATCAGATTGAATGGGAACAGGAGCTGTAGATGGGTGGGTCAATGATCAATAGCGTGCCTAGAATATGTACGGCTTTGTAAGCTCTGTTTGGACTTGAGCTTTTAGTCTACAAGATGGAAAGCCATTGGATGGGTTAGAGTAGAGCGTTTTTAAGATATTACTCATATGGGCTTCCCTGGTGGCGCAGTGGCTGAGAGTCCGCCTGCCGATGCAGGGGACACGGGTTCGTGCCCCGGTCCGGGAAGATCCCACATGCCGCGGAGCGGCTGGGCCCGTGAGCCATGGCCGCTGAGCCTGCGCATCCGGAGCCTGTGCTCCGCAACGGGAGAGGCCACAACAGTGAGAGGCCCGTGTACTGCAAAAAAAAAAACAAAAAAGAAACATATTACTCATGTTTTCAACACACTGATTGCAGTATTGAAAGTAGATTTCGGGAGGGGAATGTGATAGTTATGAAAGAGAAAACTAAACTAGATGGTGATTGTTCTCAGTACATCCTATTCATGCCCCCGGTGAAGGATGAGTCCCATACCCTAAATAGTACAAAATGGCTGAAAATATGACATTCCACTCTGAACAGATGAGATTGACAGCAGTTTATTAGTCAAACATACTCATAACCTGGGAGAGGAGGATTCCACACACTATGCAGGGCAACACAAGCGTTACACTTGGGATAAGAGTGAATCAGCAGGGGCTGTTGAAGGCAGACTTTGTAGTAACCAGAGACAAGTGGACCACCCCCATCCCAGTTCACATCTTGAGGATGTGATTGGTTTGTCTGAATAATTTTGCAGACTGACAGAGGAGTAAAATATATTAGGTTCAGATCCAGATGGGGTACAGCTGGTCTGGTTAACAGGGGAACTCCCTGGGTGTGAAGTCTTTCCCACTGAGCATGGAGCATATTCGCAAAAGCAGAGGAACTCACAGATAAGCCTCTGGGGCTCTGTGATACTCAAAGATGTCAAGGAATACAGTGATAGCTTGGGATAGAAGTAGAATTGGTGAAATTAGTAAGAAAAGAATTGATGGAGATATATTTTGAAGGTAGAGCCAACAAGAATTGTGGAAGAACTGGATGTGGAATTTGAAAGAGAGGAGTCAAATATGACAGTAAAGTGTCTGATTCTAGCAAATGAAAAGACAGTGTCGATTACTGAGAAGGAAAACTATAGGAGTAGTAGTTCACGCTTTATCCACACGATTAAAAACTATGTACATGTACAAAACATAAACTTTTAATGTACTTATATGGAAATATCTCAAAATATAGTAAGTGAAAAAGCAAGGTACGTGGTATCCAATATAGCATTTAGGATTCATGTTTTAAAAGGGAGAGAAAAAAATAGATATTTGAACTTGCCAGTACACACATTTAAAAAATTTATATGAAGTGTGTAGGAAGCAAAAAACAAGTAATAATAAGAATTACCTGTTAGAAGGAGAGGATAGAAATTAATTGGGCAGAGATTGGGAGCAAAAGAGGAATACATTCACTATAGTTTATGGTTTCTGATGTTTGTACAATGTGAATGTGTTTTTTAGATGAAAATAAATGCTTAAAAAGATATAGGGAGAAATTCTGTTTGAAAAATGTGTATAGCTGACAGTCCCTGATACAATATCTCCACATATATACCACTGTCTCTTGAAGAAACAATAATAAAAGGGAAAGACAAAAATAAGAAATAGATGAAGGAGGAGGAAAATAAGAAAAGCAAATACAATAATTATAACAAAAACAATAACATTAAAACTTAAGACTAAGGAAAAAGGCAGAAACTGATTACTGAATTATAAATATGGCAACCCATTACCTATTGCCATAATTTGGAGATGGAGTCCCAGTAACAGGACTGATAAAATCAGACTTTGAAGTAAAATTATTAGCTCATCATGTTTTGTCCTGAAAGATGATCACCTTTTTAAAAAAAAATAAGGCTGATATCACATGGGGAGTTGGTAAAAGTTTAACAAACTATTTGGGAATGTTAATTGCAGCTGTATGGCTGATTAGTAACATGCAAATGTACATACTTCCGTTGTGGCTGATTTCAAATTACCAACGTGACCTCATATTTCTTCGCTGCTCTTTCTTTCTTTATGTAGATACAAGTTTCGGACCTTTATCATTTTCCTTCCTTCTGAAGAACTTCTTTTACCATTTCTTTCAAGGCAGGTCTATTAGCTACAAATTTCCCCAGTTTTTGTTTGTCTGTGAAAATTAATTCTCTTTCATTTTTGTAGGATAATTTTTCTGGGTACAGAATTCTAGATCTTTGGGTTCTTTCTCTCAAAAGTTTAAATATTTCACTCCAGTCACTTCTTGCTGCATGGTTTCTGAATAAAAGTTCTATATAAGTCTTATCTTGTCCTTCTATAGGTAAGGTGTTTTTCTCTTTTAAGATTTGCTCTGTCTTTAATTTTATGAAGTTTGAATATGATATGTCTAGCTTTGTTTTTTTGTGTTTTTTTTCTTTTTAATTTATTCCTCCCTCTGTTCTGAGTTTCCTGGATTTGTGGTGTGGTGTCTGTCATTAATGTCAGGAAGTTCTCAGTCATTATTGTTTCAAACATTTCTTCCATTCCTTTGTTCTTCTGCCATCTGGTATTCCCATTATGCATAGGTTACACCTCTTGTAATTGTCCCTCAGCTCTTGCATATTCTGTTCTGTCTTTTTCATTATTTTTTCTCTTTGCATTTAAATTTTGAAAGTTTCTATTGACATTTCTTCAAACTTGCTGATACTTTCCTCAGCTGTGTCCAGTCTATTGATGAGTCTATCAAAGGCACACTTCATTTCTGTTACAGTGTTTTTGACTTCTAGCATTTCCTTTTGATTCTTCCTTAGAGTTTCCTTCTGTCTGCTTACATTATGCATCCATCTTTGCATGTTGTCCACTTTTCCCATTAGAGCCCTTACCGTATTTATTAGTTATTTTAAATTCCCTGTCTGATAATACCAACATCTGTGCCAAATATGAGTCTAGTTCTGATATTTGCTCATCTTATCATGATGTGTTTTTTTGTTGTTGTTGTTTGTTTGTTTTTTGTCTTGTAGTACTTCTTGTAATTTTTGTTAAAGGCTGGAAATGATGTACCGGGTAAAAGGAACTGAGATAAATTGGCCTCTAGTGTGAAGTTTTATGTTTACCTGACTGGGATTTAGGTTGTGCTTATTGCTTGCTCTAGCTGTAGGAGTGAGAGGTTAAAATTTCCTCTGATATCCTTGTTTTTGTCACTCCTGTAATCTTCAGGTTTCCTTAGATACTTCTTAAATGAGGTCTGAGACACGCAGTTCTTTCACTTGTATTTCCTGTTATTATACAGGAGTTTAAATGATGTGGTGGTAAGGTGTGTGGGAGAGGAAGTTTTCTATGGCTGTATGGTAAGGTCTTGGTCTTTTGGTGAGTCTGTATCACTGCCTATGACTTTCAGTGGTATTTCTCAATTTTCTCCCTCTTAGGTCGAACAGGAAGCCTAGAGAGGGCTGCAGGTGGGTGTTCTCTATTTGGTCAGATGTTGTTCTCATTCTTTCCTTTAATTCTTTATATATGCTTTCGCTTTAGTTCTTTTTTTTAAAAACATATATATTATAGCTTCTTGTTGACTACTTTTTTCCCGTGTGAGCATCATACTTTCTCATTATTTTACATGTCTCATAATTTGTATTGAAACCTTTAGAGTTGCATTAATGTATCAGTTTTGGAAATCAGAACTCCCACTCAAAGTTTCTGTTATAGCTGTTTGTGTTTTAGTGACTTTCTTGTACTAATTCTATAATGTATATATTACTTTCCTGTTTGGTCACTGAAGTCACCACTCAATTAGCTTGATGGTCAGCTAATGATTGAACAGATTTCTTTAAATATCTTTAAATATCCCAACTTTCGCCAAGGGTCTCTCTATGTGTATGGGGCATACCTTTAACTCTTAGGCAGACATTTTCTAACTCCACCTTAGACTTCACTTCTGCTTTTGCAGAATTACCAGGTCAGATGAAAGGAGAGCTTAGGGCCTTCTGGGGCCTTTCCCAGGAATGTACACAGCCTTTGTGTGCACAGGCCTATGCATACAAAGTGATCTTCTCATTTTCCCAAAATATGTTGAAGATTTTCAAAGCCTCTGGTTGTCAGGAGATCACCGACTGAAACCCCCCACTTTGGCCAGGGACAGTTACCTGAGTTGTCTCACAGCAGGAAGTCCAGATTAGGAACATGGTGCTGAAAATTAACCGGGAGAATTCGGGAGAGATCAAAAGAGGGAGGAGACAGGCAACCTCCCAGAATACTTCATGCTGGAATCCATCTTGGCTGAGAGACGCATGTGCCACCAGGTAGGACCCTGAGTCACACTATGGGCCAAGCAAGATGATTGGCCAGAGGCAACCCAGAAAGTAACCCTCCTACCATAAAACCTGAGACTGCAAGCCACATGGCAGAGCAGTTCTCCTAGTTTCCCGTACCCTGCTGCTCTCTGCCCGGTGCCCCTTTCCTATACTAAAGTCTCTTGTTTTGTCAGCACATGTGTCTCCTCAGACAATTCATTTCTGAGTGTTAGGCAAGAGCCCACTCTCAGACCCTGGAAGGGGTTCCCCTTCCTGCAACATTTTGACATCTTATTCCCCAGTTTTTCCTTTTAGGTTGTTTGGTGAACTTCTTATTAGTCCCAATCAGTAATGTTACTTCAGACAGACTGACATTAAACAATTGTCATTAATTTTCTTGAAACTTTCCCTGTAGATAGGCTTGTTCATACAAGGTAAGGACTCTGTCAGATCATATCAAGACACGAGAATAGAGCTTTTCATAGACCTGCCAGGTAAGTCAAATAGTAATAATTCCATGTGTGTGGGGCTTTTGGGATACTTCAAATTGATTCTGCTCCCTCAAACGTTGCTGCTAGATTGGTGGCTTTCCAGCTATAGTAGTTGTAAGGCTGTTCCATTTTCAGGACTACCACAGAGTTAAGGACAGGGGGATAGAGCAGGTTAAAGCCCTACAAGGCTTGCTCTTCATTTCAAGATTCAACCATTTTTCTTGGATAATCATTCCCTGGATTGTTGAAAATCATTGGTTAATTTTCAGGGTTCTGAAAATATTGATTTTGACAGTTTTTGCCAGTGTTCTCATTTCTTCTATGGAGGAGTATATATTTGGAGGTCCTTACTTGACATACCTTTCATTAGTCAATATATACAAGAGTGTGTCCCCTGCCAGTGAAGATGATATAGGTAACAGAGTTGTTTGAAGATGGAGAATAGAGTATTGTTTTCCGAGAGAAATATCTCCATAGCCACTCTCTTGTGGCCCGAATTCCATGAAGTTTATTTTATTTTTTAACACCTTTATGGGAGTATAATTGCTTTACAATGGTGTGTTAGTTTCTACTTTATAACAAAGTGAGTCAGCTATACATATACATATATCCCCATATCTCTTCCCTCTTGCATCTCCCTCCCACCCCTCTAATTACAATAGCCAGGACATGGAAGCAACCTAAGTGTCCATCGACAGATGAGTGGATAAAGAGGATGTGACACATATAGACAACGGAATATTACTCATAGGTGAAGTTTATTAAACTCGGTAAGCTCTGCAGCTTCTGATGCCCAGCTATACTTTGCTATTTTGCTTGAGTAAGGAGGATACCTTTCACTCTACTCTGACAGAGAAAAGAAGTACAGCTTCCTTGTTTCTTTATGCACTAGAGAAACCCAGGTTATAAAGAACACACACACACACACACACACACACTTGCTTTCATTTCAACATTGTAAGTATAAAATTGTATCATAACAATGGGAATATGTTATTTTAAAAGCAACAGATATGAACATATCATTGTCCCAGGGAGTATAATAGAAAGGAGAATTTCCCAGGGATCTTTGTTTTGAAAAATATAGTGATATTGGGAGAGAGTTCAAAAGTCAGGGAAAGCGAGAAAGGAGACTTCCCCGTTGGCTTCATGCTTAAATATATTTATCTCTGAGGCAGAGAAGAATGAAAATTAAACTCTGCCTTTACACTTTACTTCTGTTACAACACTCCTCAACCCAACCCTTCTTGCTCTGTTTATCCAAATCCTGCCCATTTTTCAAAGTGCAGCTCAAATCCTGCTTCTGTTGTAAAGTATTCCCTGACAATTTCATCTGGAAGCAACTTGTCCTTCTTCTAAACTTCCACAAGACTTATTTTCCATACCACTCATTCATTACTTATTAGTTACTGACTGGTACAGATGTAATATTTTCTGAAATACTGCAGCTATTGTAGAGACTTTTAAAAATTCTTTTGTATATACTACATCAACATAACTAAAAGGAAGCACATCTGTAATGCTTACAGTATGCCAGATACTGTTTTGAGAGCCTTAGAGATATTAAAAGCTCTAACTACTTTACAAATATTAGGTAGCTAATAATAGATATTTTACGTGTGTATATGTATTTTTGTGTGTACCCAAGTAAAATATATGTATGTATATGTGTGAGGTATATGTATATATGTATGTGCATGTACTATATATGTATATATATGTGTGTGATTATATATGTATATATGCATGTGTGTATACTTATACATACACGTATTAAATCTTGTTTTTCTCATGTGAATATCATATTGTAAAATTGAAATAAAACAATATTTATTCAGGAATTTATTAAAAGACATCAATAAGTTGTTAATAATTACAAATTTATTATTGCATTTATGTTATTTTTCTCACTTCTATAATAGATAAAGGTACAGGCTGGTAAACAAGAAACACAGTATATCTTAGTATTTTCCATCTTTGATGAAAATTTTAGAAGGGGAAAAACCCCATATATTATATATAGAGTAATACAAAATTGGATTTTGTTTCTGAAATGAGGACCCTCTTATTTTTATTCAGCAGACAAAACGTGTTGGTTTTATTTCTCTGAAGGAAAAAAATGTGTACACAAACAAAAACTACTTGACAATTACCTAAGAGTCCTCCTAGATTCTAGTCCAGCATCACCATCAACTAGCTCTAAGTATTAACCTTTCTGTTCCTTGGTTTCTTCATCTGGAGATGAGGGGCACCAGTTCAATTAACAGTATTATCTCCATTTCAAATTTCCAAATCCATGTATGATTTTGTCCATAGAGAAGACAGTCCATTCAAAAGGATTTTCAACCATATCTATCATTAGTTTCTACAGTTATACAACTTAATGTAATCCAGGCAAAAATTTCCATTTCCAGAAGCTGATAAAGATGAAGTGATTAAAATAAAATTATAGGAATCTATCTATACCTACATTACCCTTCTGTAGGTGTAAATATTTCCTGAATTGACACCATGCTGAAGATAATGCAAATTATTTAGAGCAGACAAGCAGGAATATGTCTTTTAAAGTGCTTGCCTCTGTGCTAGGTATATCCTTGGAAAAATCCCACATTTATTCTGGACTAATGGATACTCTACCTTTTTTAGGTGCCTTTTCAACATCCAACCGTGAACGTATTGCTTTCTGTGCAGTTCAGTCAAATACAATCATACTTATAACGCTATTATTCCATGCTTCTGGATTATGTGGCTTTGAATTTGAAAGATATTTGTTAAAAACATGTTATGAAACAAAGAGATGGCAAGAACATATCTTCATGCCTATATCAAAAGTCAGCCCACAGCGAAGAAGTCTTCAAACTCATTTTTCTTTTTTACATTTTTTGTTAAAAAAACAGTGACTTATGAAAAAGGAACTAATTTTTTAAATTAGTAATGTTCTGTGTTGTGTTATTAACTAATCATCTGGAACTATAGATTATTTCCAACAAAACAGAAAATCCAGAGTGAGGGTCTAAGCTAGATGAACACTCTAAGAATATATATATATATAATGCATACATAAATACATACATATGTATGCACATACATATACATTCTTAGCGTAATATATATAGTAGGATATATTATATTTCATTATATATTATATTCTTAGAATTTTGAATGTGTATATATATATATATATATATATACACACACAGACACCCCCAGACTTAACGATGATTCAACTTAAAATTTTTTGACTACTGTGGTACAAAAGCAATACACATTCATTAGAGACCTGATTTCGAATTTTGAATTTTGATCTTTTCTCAGCTATCATGCAATATGATATTCTTCTTCTAATGCTGGGCTGCCACAGGGAACCGCAGCTGTCAGTCAGCGAGAGGATCACAAGGGTAAACAACCAATGCACTTAAAAACATTCTGTACCATACAACCATTCTACTTTTCACTTGCAGTACACTGAAACTGTTTGCTACACTACCTCCTAATTTTGGAACTGCTAAACAGAGAGTTGGGAACTCTTCCTAGATTAAAAGTACTGCCTTGGCCTTGTGCAATTATACTGTTTAGGTTGCTGGACAAATCCAAGGATAAAACTGGCCTGGACCTAGTGATGGGCAATTCCAAAAGCAAGCTGAATGTGAGAAGTTCACTCACAGAGAAGCTTAGTGTTAAAGAGCCTCTCTACTTGGGAATGGCTCAACACTGGGAAAATAAACCCTGGTTCAGCTGTAAAGAGAGCACATCCTTGGCCGTTTTTCCCCCTTAAGTCCGGAAACTGATGATCTGGTCAGCTTAGGAGAGGGAGGGAGGGAAGGAGGAAGGGAGGAAGATGAGAGAGAGAGAAACCTGTTAATAGCTGGTGCCAATTTAAAGAGAGAAGGAAAGGGCTTATTATATACGTACACGCTAATGTTATTCTTAAAGCCAATTCTGATATATCCTTCGGGAAAGAAAGAGATGCAGCCATCTGTTAATGTGGCTTCAGCTTCTTGGTTTCCAAATGTTACAGCTGTCATGAGACCAGCCATTCCACCTGAGGCGGGGCCAGGAGGCTAGAGGTTAGAGTTGGGTTAGGGTTAGAGCTGTCCACTAAGGACACCACTAAACAGCAACAAAATCTTGGGGCGACCCCTCTCTCTTTCCTCGAGTGCTTTCGCTAGCCGGTCCTACTTCCCCACTCCTTTGGGAGTTTCCTGTTCCATTACGTAGGCAAGAAGAGGGCGAGAGGCCCCAGCTTTCATCATTGTGAGTGGTTTGGCTGGGTGTGTACGTGCGAGTAACTGTGTGTGTGTGTGTGTGTGTGTGCGTGTGTTGGGGGAAAGTGGAGCTCGCTACAGGGGGCTTAGAAAAACTAGTCGCCAATTTAAAATATTTTCGGAGTGTTTGAATGATATCTTAAAAGCTAATCCCACTCTCAAATTCAGCGAAATGAACAGCACAGATAAGGAAGATGAAGAGGGTGGAAAACCCAAACCGCGGAATGGAGCTGTCCATGCCCCGGGAGTGACAGGGGAGCGCTCAGAGGAAAGGAGCTCTGCAGAGAAAGTCACTCTGGCTCTTCTCTCTCGGTCCACCAGCCGGCGACGCTTCTTCTGTAAAAACATTCCTAGAAAATAACCCTAAAACCGGGAAGGGTAGCGATCGTTGAGCGCAGTTTCCAGGAGCCGGTCCCCGCAGCCGGTAGAGGTCCCTCTCCCCCCGCGGCTGGCGCGGCATGTGGCGATCCGGCCCGGCGCGGGGGATGACTTCTTGCGGCCGGAGCTCGGCGGCGGAAGCAGCTGCTGCAGCTTGCAGGTGTGGTGGCGGCCGGCCGAGCTGACCACGCACAGACCCGGCGCGGCGGCACTGCGGCCCCGGGGCAGCCGGCGCCGGGGACATGAGCTGATTCGATCCCTCCGGAGAAGGTAAGCAGCCCGGCTATTATTAGCATCGGCCACACTGCGCGGTGCTTTCTGCTTGGTGAGTAATGGGGTTTGTAATACAGAGGGAAGACGGGGAATATCCCTGCCGCCTTCTGCAATGGGAAAAGGAGCAACAAGTGGAATTGAAATGTTAATCAGCCAAGTGCTTGAGATTATTGGAGGAGCGGTGTTACTGGGCAAACAAAGAAGGCGGTCAGCCTCTGTAATCTTAAGATAATCAACCATTGCTATGCCACACTCGCTTAGATATTGAAGAGGATTCAGAATGTAAAATAATTTGAGTTGCACTTTTACGTTGCTACCTTCCACCTTCGCTTGGTTAATTTCTGGTTTGCGAGCAGCAGGTTCTTGTCAGCAGCCTGGAGAAGTAATCGGAAATCTTCCCTCTCCTTTTGCCTTCCTCAGTCTTCTCCCTTTCCAGTTATCAGAATGGGTCTGCACATTTCAACGTCAAACACCCACTTCAATACTGAACCTTTAGAAAGAATCTCAAATTAGAGGAGAAACTTACCTCCTGGAGTTCAGCTTGGGTTGAGCAGCGCTTGTCCCCACTTCTCCCTTCATTTACCATCTTCTCTTGTCAATCATTTCATTGATTCCCCCCCCCCCCACCCCGCTCCGGGGATGCTGTGCCCATTAACAAGCCGGTTCTTGTCAGCTCCTGTCCACCACCTCTGTTCCGTGACTGATTTTTCAAGGACCCAGAATGGGCATTGCCTTATACCACGTTTGGACTATTATCTGTGTCCTTCCCCAAAATGCATGGCATGAAAACTCCTTTAAGCCCAGTACCAACATGGTTTCCGATAACTCCCTTCATTGTAGTCACTGCAGCTACCAGATGGGTTTGGAGGACAGCAGAGTCTGTTGGGGTGTGAGAAAGAGGGCTATACCTACATATTTTGCTCCACGTGCTTAAGAATAGGTGGAAGTAGAAATGCAAATGTCAGTCTATCCCGTTTTTCTTGAAGCTTTTTTAGTCCAGCTAGGTTGTGAGACACCTAGCTGGGTAGGGTATGGGGCAAGTCCTCCTGCAAAAGGAAGCAGTGTGTTTGTCCTAGGATTCCCCCAATAACCTCAAAAGAGTTTCCAGAGAGGCTTTTCCCACAGACAGTCAGAAAGCCAGGGGAGGTGGCCAAGGTAAACCTCAGGTTATTTGGGCATCCTCATGTTAGTCTCCCCTTTTAGGGGTTCTGACCTAGGATTTCCCCACAAACACCTTGCCGCTGAGCTCAAGTGCCCATTCTTGTTGCCCACCTAGGGATTGTACAACTGAATGCTATTCTGTGTAATGGTGAAGATTGCTATGGTGGGCATAGCAAATGTGCCACTTCACCAACAGAGAACAGTTGCAATAAGCCAGACTGTGTGGTGTCTGTGTGCCAATATTCCATTTAAAAAGAGATTTGTTATCTTTAAATCTGAAATTAAAGATACAGTTTGACTCAAAAGGCCATGGATTTTATTTTAACAAATTAAAATAGGAGATCAATGAAAAAGAGGGCCAGGGTTTATAGCTAACCTTCTTACCTTCTTTTTATTTATTTATTTATTTATTTATTTTAGGCTGTGTTGGGTCTTCATTTCTGTGCGAGGGCTTTCTCTAGTTGTGGCAAGTGGGGGCCACTCTTCATCACAGTGCGCGGGCCTCTCCCTGTGGCGGCCTCTCTTGTTGCGTAGCACAGGCTCCAGATGCGCAGGCTCAGTAGCTGTGGCTCACGGGCCTAGTCGCTCCGCGGCACGTGGGGTCCTCCCAGACCAGGACTCGAACCTGTGTCCCCTGCATTAGCAGGCAGATTCTCAACCACTGCGCCACCAGGGAAGCCCCTTACCTTCTTTTTTAAATATTGCTTTTAGGACAAGATACTGGTTCTGAAAAATCATGTTACTTCTATTATATATCATTATGTTTTTCTGATTACAAAGTCTCTATAAATACACTTTGGAAAGATTTGGGTTTGTTTCTTTGTCTCTATCTTCAGTATATGAGGCAGAAGGAGTGGAGGGGGGTGGGCAAATCCCACTCCAAATGGCCCACTCAAAGAACTGTTCCCCGGACCATGCAAACCTCTGGACCGAAATTTTTTTGGCTGGTTGTTATTATTATCTTTAAATGTGGTTTGGGTTTGAAATATTAAATTTTCAATATTCTAAAATTTTGACTCAGGCACACCAACTAGAAGAGAGAACAAAGAACAAGAATAGCAAGACTGTTTTCCACCTTTCTTACCTAATTGTAAAATATTTAATTATATGAATAATTATTCTGAATCATAAGTGAAAAACATATTAAAATAATAATTCATTTTTAAGAAAGTAGCCCAAGGTTTATGAAATACAGGTTAGTGCAATTGATCTTAAGTACAGTAAAAATTTCTGTAATTTTAAGAGGTGTTTTTATGTTGAGTATTAGTACATGAAAATATGCTAATGATGGTTAGAAATTGAAATGCCTGTTAGTTGGTTTCTGAAGAAACTGAATTCTTTGGCAAGAAATGGGGCAGGACTAAGGGACTGGAGCCGCCAAAGCTGGCATCATACCTGCCAGTGATTTTATAGGTGAGATGGATGCACTAAGTTATGGATTAGGGTTGGAGAAACCTTCTGGGGAAGAAAGAAAACAAGATAGAAAATATAATTTGTTATTTTAGTGCAACTAAGATAATTAAATTTAAGGTATTTCTGAATTTGGACTTCCTTATATTTAAACAATTTCTGAGGAAAGTTTCTAAATTCAAAGCCCTAGGTAGAAATAGTTGATTTCCTAACGGAAACTGATTTATGACTCTATTTCCTTTTTTCAAAACGTTTCCCAGAGAAAGGAAAAATTACTTGCCCCGTGTTAAGGAGGAGTAATACCAAATAGAAGGATGTATGCTATTACATGCTAAATGAACTGTAGGACCTTTTTTGTAAATTTCACAAGACAGAATTGAAATCAATCTGTTGCTTTCCAATCACGTAAAAAACAACATTTAGTCTGGTGGGTGGTCAGTGTTATCAGTAATTTAAGACTTGAGTACCGATTTAGGATTCAAAGTTGCCCTCTCCTTACAAAAGGCATTTTCTGGTGCTGCATTACTGCCATTCGCTACAATTGAAATAGACTTATCCTGAGATTTTGAAAAACAGAAAAAGAAATAGTAGGATTAATAAGACTTTGCCTCCACTGAGAATTGGTAGAAAAAGTGCTATTTTGAAAGTTCTCAATGGCCTCTTAATTGCCAGATTTCTGCGCTGTTTCAAACTGTTTTTGTTTTGTTTTGTTTCTTGTTTTCTTTTTTTTTTTGCGGCACGTGGGCCTCTCACTGCTGCGGCCGCTCCGGCCACGGAGCACAGGCCCCGGACGCGCAGGCCCAGCGGCCAGGGCTCACGGGCCCAGCCGCTTCACAGCACGTGGGATTCCCCCGGACCGGGGCACCCTGCATAGGCAGGCGGACCCCCAACCACTGCGCCACCAGGGAAGCCCTCAACCTGTGTTTTATGTCTTTATTTTTAAGTTCTCTTCTAAGTTCTTTTTTTTTAATTTTTCTGCTTAGTATTTTATTCACTAAAATAGCATTTTTAATTGAAGTATAGTTGATGTGTAATATTATATAAGTTACAGGTGTAAAATGTAGTGACTCACAATTTTTAAAGGTTATACTCCATTTATAGTTATTATAAAATATTGGCTATATTTTCTGTGCTATGCAATATATCCTTATAGCTCATTTTATAATAATAGTTTGTACCTCCTAATCTCCTATCCCTATATTGTTCTTTTTTTTTAAATTAAATACTTGTGTTCAAAAGTATTATAATAAGTAATAGATAAAGAGATATCTCTTTATCTAGTTTCTCACTAATCCCCTTAAATTACCTCATGACCAGCCTAGAACAAGTGATATTTATTTGTAGTTTGTGCCTCATGATGTCACGACTCTATGTCTTCATTTGTTCCTTTCACTCACCCTGCTACACGGTGAAACCTTGCTCACATCATACACTGCCTCTTCCATGAACCCTTCCCCATACCCACCTTCTTTCTCATTTCAGATGTGTTTCTCCCTTGTCTAAATTCCTATGGCACTTTCTATTTTGGTCTATCCTTTAGTTTGAACGTGGTTTGCTGTTCTAAAATAACCCTAGAGAGCAGAGTCTTTGACTAACAACTTTTTATTACCTGCAACTCATAATACAGTGCCTAGCTATGTATATTCAAAGTAGTTGTTCAGCAATTTGATTTTAGTGAAGAAATTAGCTATTATTTTCCGGGGGTGTATATCCACCTACTGTAATATCCAAGTTAGGCTCTAAATAATGTGTGCAAGTGCGTTTTAGTTTAAAATCCCTATATAATAATATAGTGAAAGTACATTCAAACAGTTATATTCAACAAAAGTTATTGTGAGCTTACATGCCCTTAAGTGGATATTGGCTCATCCGCATCAAACAGCACAGTAAGCGTTACAAAACAAAACGTTAAAGAAGACATTGTACCAGCTTTCAGTATGCTCTCATTCTACTGAAAACAAGTAAGCAGGGGAAGATGTCTTGCATAAATAAGTACTAGTTTTAAAGCACTCTGCTAGGTACTTTCATCTATGGTATATAATTTCATCCTTCTACTATATGCTAAGTTTACACTGAGACTCAGAGATCTTACCTAAATGGCAGAGATTCTTTCCACATTAACATGCTGTTCTTTGAAGTGTTAACGGGTGAAGGAAAACTACAAAAACATAATCAGAGTAGTTTAAAATTGTTTTGTGATCAGGCTTTCCAGCGCTTTTTAAACTTTTGGGTCTTAACATCCCCTTGAATAATTCAATAAAGGCTATGCATCCACTCCCCTAGTACATACACAACACACACACATAGAATTTTGCCTGTAATTGCAGGTGTTTACAGACCTAATAAAGGCCTCCTTTGCAAATGCTTTAAGGACATCTGCGCTGGGCTCAGTTTTTCTTTTTGCTTGTTCTATGCTTAATATTTATTTTTGTACCTATTAAAATTAAACAAATTGTTATCTGTTATAGATTGAGATATAAACCTAAGCAGCTTCGTACTTGACAACTTTTCTTTTTGCATTTTTGTATTCTGTCCTTCTCTCTCACACAAACATAGAAATTTATATAAATGAGATCAAATAATACTTTTTTGTGAAGAGAATGCTTAGAATGTATTCTTAACGATTTTTCTTTATATCACACGTCAGTCTTAGCTGTAGTCATCGTGTTGTACATTATGTCCATAGTATGTATTTATCTCACAATTGGAAGCTTGTACCTTTGACCATCTTCCTCCAATTTCCCCTCCCCAGACCCTCTGTCTCCTGTAACCACAGGTCTGATCTCTTTTTCTATGATTGTTTTCTTTTTTTTTTAGGTTCCACATATAAGTGAGATCATATAGTGTGTGTCTTTCTTTCTCTGGCTTATCGAACTTAGCATAAAGCCTTCAATGTCCATTTCTGTTGTCTCAAATGGTAGCATTTCTTTGTTTTCTTATAGATGAATAATATTTCAGTGTGTGTGTGTGTATGTACATATGATATGTATATATCTATAAATATATAAAACAACCTCTTTACCCATTTGTCCATCAATGGGCACTTAGGTTGTTTCCACGTGTTGGCTATTATAAATAATGCTGCTATGAACACGGGGGTGCAGATATTTTTTGAGTTAGTGTTTTTATTTTCTTTGGATATATTCCCAGAAGTGGAGTTGCTAGATATATGTAGTTCTAGTATTAATTTTTGAGGATCCTCCATACTGATTTCCATACTGGCTTTACCAATTTACAATCCCACCAACAGCACAAGGGTTCCCTTTTCTCCACATCCTCACGAGCATTTGTTATGTATTGACTTTTTGAGGATGACTGTTCTAACAGGTGTGAGGTAATATCTCAGTGTGGTTTCAATGTGCATTTCCCTAATGACTAGTGGTAATGAGCATCTTTTCATGTACCTGTTGGCTTTCTGTGTGTCTTCTTTGGAGAAATGTCTATTCAGGTCCTTTGCTCATTTTTTAATTGGGTATTTTTTTTTTTTTGCTATTGATTTGTTTGAATATTTAATTTATTGTGGCTGTTAACCCTTATCAGATATATGGTTTACAAATATTTTTTTCCCATTCTATAGGTTGTCTTTTCAATCACTTTGTTGATTTTGTTTGTTTTTGTTTTTCTTTGCTGTGCAGAAGCTTTTTAGTTTGATGTAGTTCCATTTGTTTATTTTTTATTTTGTCGTTTGTGTTTTCAGTGTCATATCCAAAAAGTCATTACCAAACCCATGTAATGAGCTTTATTCCTATGTTTTCTTCTGGCAGTTGCATAGTTTCGGGTCTTACATTTGAGTCTTTAATCCAATTCAAGTCAGTATTGTGAGTGGTATAAGATATTGGTCCAATTTCATTCTTTTACATGTGAGTATCCAACCATCCCAGGGTTCCCTTGTATGTAACTTCTCTCTTTTCTCTTGCTGGTCTTAAAATTCTTTCTTTGTTTTTAACTTTTGACGATTTAATTTCAATGTGTCTCAGTGTAGCCCTATTTGAGTTCTACCTATTTGGGCTTGATGGGGCTTCATGGATCTGGATGTGCATTTCTCATCCTAGGTTTGGGAAGGTTTCACCCATTATTGCTTTAAATATACTTTTTTCCCCCTTTCTCTCTCTCTTTCTTCTTCTGGAATTCCCATAACATGAACATTGTTTAGTTTCTTGTGTCCCATAATTTCCATAGGCTTTCTTCACTCTTTTTATTCTTTTCCTTTTTGTTCCTTTCACCGGGTAATTTCTAATGTCCTATCCTCCAGTTTGCTGATTCTTTCTTCTGCATGGTCGAATCCACCTTTGAAACTTTCTATTGAATTCTTCAGTTCAGTTATTGTATTTTTAAAATCTAGTGTTCCTGTTTTTTTGATGTTGCTATTTCCTTGTCAAACTTCTTGTCTTGTTCATGCATTGTTTTCCTAATTTCACTTAGTTGTCTGTGCTTTCTTGTAGTTCACTAAACTTCCTTAGGAGGATTATTCTGAATTCTTTGATAGTTCATAGATCTTCATTTTTTTAAGGTCAGGTATTGGAGTTTTATGACTTTCCTTTGGTGGTGTCATATTTGCCTAATTTTTGTGATCCTTGATTCCTTACATTGGTATCTGCATATTTGAGTAATTGGGCTCTTCCTCCAGACTTTACTGGGTATTATATTCAGCAGTAGTAGTAGATGGGGCTAGGAATTAGTTTCGTGGCAGAGAATCAGAGCCTGTATAGGACCTGGCTCTGGACAGGACCCAGAGCCTGTATAGTTCATTGTTTGGGAACCCAAATCAGGCCAGAGTGTGCACTTAATTCCCTGGTCAGGTGAGGACACTGGTTTTGCCCTGCAGATGGGGGAGGCCACAGGCTGTGCTGTCTGTTCAAGGGCCACTGTATCTAGGGCTGTTTAATGGGCTGTACAGCTTCCCATGCTCTCTGGTTAGGTTCCCCAGTTGGACATACTGAAGGCTGTATTCAGTGATGAGTAGGGCTATGAATTAGATTTCCTGCCTGGGTGCAGCAGAAGAAGCAGCTCTAAAGCCAGTAAAGCTCTTTGTTGTCTTAACTGAAGCTGATCCACACCCCATGTTCTGTGGCTGAACAAGGCCACTGGCTTTGCTTTGCAGACTATCAGCTCTGCCTACGGTTCTCTAGGCTTGAGCACTGCTGGGCCGCACGGTTTCTAGGAGTTATAACCAAACCTTCTAGTCAGATGGGCCACAGTACATCCACAGCAGATGGGATGGGGCTAGTCCCAGTTCCTTTGCCTGGGTGGGATGAGGAGGGGCCACTGCAGGCTACTCTTAATTTCTCAAACAGGCTCCCCAGTTGGGAGGATCTGGGAGCTACTCTCAGCCTTGGATATGAATTAATCTCCCTGCCTGTGCACGATACAGGATCCCTCCACACCTGGTACTGGCTCTGCTTTGTGCCAGAGCCAGTGATGAGCTCTGGCTGCCTGCCACTTGGCTGGAGCGGCTGGAGCACGACTGGGCCAAATAGCTTCCAGGATTTATTGCCAGCCCTTTTGGTCAGATGGCCAGAAGACACTCTCCACAGTGGATGGGCTGTGACTCTGCTCTTTCCCTGGGTATGGGCAAACCAGGCTCAAGGGCCAGATACGTATCAGGTGGATCTGTACCCTGCTGAGTTCCCTGGTTGTAGTGCCCTGCCAACCTGGCTCTGTAGATAAGCAAAGATGCCAGTTATGATCACTACTTGGGCACTGCGGGTATGAATTCCATCTGTCACAATCCATGTGCTGGCTGTTGCATGCCCCTTGCCCCTTCATCACAGTCCAACTTTTAGTGGTCAAACCCTGCAGGTTTCCCTGCAATCCCAGCGGAGCAGATTAGAGCAGTGGCTCCCACAAAGCAACCCCAATGCTAGTGGTAGTGCTTGCTGTCCCCCAGTTCTCTTCTCCTACTGGAGGAACCAGAGGTTCAGGGGAGACCTCACCCATGGTGCTCCACTGGCCTGGGGGAGGGGCAACGTGGTCAATGCGTAGCTCCTTCTCTCACCCTTCTAATGCAGTCTGTCTTGGTCTCTGTGGTGCACGGGGGTGCTTCAGCCTCACCTCCATGTTTTAGGATCCTCTCAAATAGTGTCCTGTTTCCAAATAATTGTTCGTTGTTTCTCCTTGGGGGGGGTGCGGAGCCAGGAATGACCTTGGTGATGTCACCCCACTCTGGGCTTACTTTGACAATATGTGTGTCCTTTATAGCCCAGACATTTGTGGTACTTGAAATGAGGTTCTCCTTTTATTGTTCTCCCTGCTTTAGGACCTAAAATGGGAGCTGTTCATTAGCACTGGCACAAAGGCTGCTGAGATGAAGCAAGTGCCAAGGAGAATAGTGAATCAAAGAACCTTGATTCATGGAAAAGGAATCCCAGAAGGAGCTGTAAACGTTACACATTCCAAATGATTTATTCAGGGTTTTCCAATCAAAACCATTTTTACAAAAAAGAAACAGTTCTCAGACTTAGAGTACTATACTGCCAAGTATGTAGAAGAACATTGCCAGCAGTTGAGTGGTGTGGTCTAGTGTGAAATATATTCAGTTTTCTTAGGATGGACATACGTCTACTTCAAAGTTACTATTTCTTTCTAGTAATGCTGTCTACAGTAATATATTTGCTTTTGCCAAGTTAAGAAAACAATGACATCCCTCCCAGGTTCTAAAACAATTACCAGCATAAAAATACATTAAAATTTTTAGCTGATACTTAAGGAAACCAGCACTAGCTAGCGTTCCTACTGACGCTAGTATTCCAAGAGAGGCGTGACAAAACCATTAACCTAGAAAAAACCGGGTTGGAAAGATGTAGAGAAAGAACTCAAGAGGACTACTTAAGCTGTTGATGTCTTTACATGTCCCCAAATATGATAATAACCATATAAGCTCCTAAAATAAGTGCAATTTTATGCAAACTTCATAATACGCCTAGTAAGAGGTAAATTTTTACTTTATGTTATAGTTTATTTTTATTTTGGTAAAATGTCCCATAACATAAAATTTACCATTTTATCCATTTTAAGTGTATCATTTATTGGTATTAAGTCCATTCACAATGCTGAGCAGCCATTGCCATTATCCATGTTAAGACCTTTTTTATTATCCCAAGCAGAAACTACTCACTAAACAATAAGCCCTTATTTCTCCCCTCCCCTTAGCCTCTGGTTCACTCTGTTCTATTTTCTGGGTTTATAATTTGCCTATTCTAACTACCTCATATAAGTGGAATCATACAATATTTGTCCTTTTGTGTCTGGCTTCTTTCACTTAACATAATGTTTTCAAAGTCCATCCATGTTATAGCATGTGTCAGCATTTCATTCCTTTGTAAAGCCACACAATGTATAGTGATTTTTAGTTGCAAAACACTTTTAGTACATTGTGTTTCTATTATATTAATGATATCTAGCATATATCGCTACCATATTACCTTTAGTAGATGCCCAGTTATGTGTACTATGAGTGAGCCATAATTTCATTCAGTCAAAACCCATTGATAAACATTTATTAAGTTCCAAACAGTTTTATGATTTCAAGAAATGTGGTAATGGACATAGAGGTTCATGTCTTTATGTGCTGGAGCTTTTACTTTTGATGGAAGAATTCTTGGAGTGGCATGGCATGGTATGGTTGGGTCAGAGATTATGCAGAAACATTTATAATTGGAATACATACATTGACTATAAAAACCATAAACTTCTTCAACAGATAGTATTCCTGTATTTTATGTAACCATTTATGACTATCTTAAAAATGAATGCAAGTAATATAAGGGAATCCATTTAATGTGATTTGAGCAAGGAAACATTCTCACTTTTTCATTTCTAGTTCATGGAAGAAAATTCCTATACAGAAGTATTGAAATATTTCAAGTCTCTGGATCACACATTTCATCATTTCAAAAATATTACAGAATACATCACGGATGTCAGTCAAGTCTTGTAACACCAGTGTGGAAAACTAGTAACATTTATAGCTAGTTTTTTTTTTAAGCTTCAGCAATGGATCATTTCTATCCAGCCTAATCTTAAATTTAATTAGATTAATTTTTAGAACAAAAAAGATTAATTTTTAATCTAAAACTATTTTTAGTTAATATTTATGTACCTGCATTATGGTAAATATTTTATTTTATTTTTCTTAGTTTCTCTTTAGAGTATCTTTTAAAATTTATTTTGAAACAGAATAATTAAAGCCCAAAGATGAGAATGTCTCATTTCAGCTAAACTAAAGAATGTTGGAATAGCTGAAGTATGAACACAATTGGCAAAAGTTTTCACTACCCTCCTTAGAAGAAGACTGTTTTGATTTGCATGGTCCAAAAAAGGAGAAAGAGATAACTTGCTGGGGATTGCATCCTGCTTTACTTAAATTAGACATTAACAGGCTAAAAGGGCAAGGGTGAAGCAACATGTTTATAACATATTTTTGAAAAGCTACTTAAAGGTGAAGGGTTGCAAGAACACAGACAGACACACCCTAGACATTTCACAAGAATATTTTAAGGTATGCCTTTTCTTTGGTTGATAGGGATGGAGGGACCTATTAATAAACATTTCTCCTATTTTCTTTTGTCTTTATTGCTGTCTAATCAAACCCTCATTAAAAAACAGACATAAAACAAATAAGCATTCTGACTTTTGCCTGAATAAGCAACAACAAGCTCACATCTTAAACAATGGACTGCAATGGCTATGAGACTGAGGATCCTTGGTCCTTGCAACAGTAGCGGCAACAGAACCTGCTTTGTTCCTTCTGTTGTATACTGCAGAATCTGAGTAAATAGAGAGAAGTCAGTGATACCTTTAGTGCCGTTTCTTACACTCCTCTCCATGATCTTTCACATTCAGGTTCTCTGGTAATCTCAATGTAGTGAAAAACAACCAGGATGCTAATACCCTCTATCCATTCACAAAACTTAATGCTTCTGAGACTTGCAGAAATAATGTTGAATCTGAATTGGTGGTACCCAATAGAGTCACTAAGAATAATCTGTCAGACTCAGCAAATGCAAATTCAGCTTTAAAGGCCATCAAATTTTAAAGATTACGAAGATTTTAAGATTTCATTATTTGTTATATATGGTCATATGTAAAAATTTAGGAAAGTAAAATTATATGTATAGGTTTTTAATTATAAGCTATATTCACTGGAGAATTAATGCATTTTTAAAAGGATTCATTCTGAAAAGATTACATTAGCACATTTTTTAAACCACTACCCTCAAAAATAAATTGTGACAAATCATTGTTCATCCAAGTTTATCTCTCATCTCAAGGAAGTGAGTTGTTCTTGGGGAAATTGCTTTCATCTAATTTGTGCTTTCCTGCAGCGTATCAAGCTGAAATGAAGTGGGGTTGACATTCTTAACTATTATTACGCGCCAACATTTACCAGAATTACCTAATGATCAGTACCGAAGAGTTTTATAGTAAATAAATATGTATGTCCTGAGAGTCTCCACTGATACAAGTTAGTTGAGACATGGCTGGTGATCCTGTAGAAGAGATATCTAGATTATATTTCTTACATCATCTCCATATTAGAAAGCAATCCAGGATTGCAAAGCAAGGCATGAGACAGTAGCATTTGGTGTATTTTATAAATGTTTAGATTTCTAGGGAGCTTATTGGTATCATATATTATGGTAAGCACTCAAATGTAAACTGTTACTTTAAAATAGTAAAATATCAAGAACGTAAAAATGTCTGCAACTTAAATGGTCAGTTTGGTATTTGGCTTTATTATAGGCATTTGCAAGATATTTATTAAACAACCAAATGAACCAATACCATTTAATTTTGAAAACTGCCTTCCTAATACAAAAGAATTGGTATTCTACACAAGTTCCTTGTGATTATTTTTGTAGGTGTGATGGGAATGAAATATGGATGGCACTACCCTTTCTCCTGTTTCTTGTCTGAGGTTTTGGTAAGGTGGAAATTAGAGGTGATGGACCTTAAAGTTTGAGCAGTTCAAGACACTCAACCAGTAAGTCAGAAAGAGAAAGACAAATACCGTATGCTAACACATATACATGGAATCTAAGAAAAAAAGAAAATGTCATGAAGAACCTAGGGGTAAGACGGGAATAAAGACACAGAGCTACCTGAGAATGGACTTGAGGATATGGGGAGGGGGAAGGGTAAGCTGTGACAAAGTGAGAGAGTGGCATGGACATATATACACTACCAAACGCAAAATAGATAGCTAGTGGGAAGCAGCCGCATAGCACTGGGAGATCAGCTCTGTGCTTTGTGACCACCTAGAGGGGTGGGATAGGGAGGGTGGGAGGGAGGGAGACGCAAGAGGGAAGAGATATGGGTACATATATATATGTATAACTGATTCACTTTGTTATAAAGCAGAAACTAACACACCATTGTAAAGCAATTGTATTCCAATAAAGATGAAAAACAACAACAACAGTGAGTAGAGTTCAAATAAGTACTACTAGATATAAAAATAATAAAAGAGAAATTTTGGCACTAAAAAGCAAAAAACAAGACACTCAACCAAGCACAGTCCATTTACCCAGGACAAGAAAACATATGATATTACTCTTATTTTTTCAACCACAATGGATTTGAACTTTTAGAAAATTGAAAATGCAAGATACAGATTTTATTTATTTTTTTAAGTTATTTATTTATTTATTTATTTATTCCTGGCGGCGTTGTTTCTTCGTTGCTGTGCATGGACTTTGTCTAGTTGTGGGGAGCGGGGGCTACTCTTCGTTGTGGCGCGCAGGCTTCTCATTGCGGTGTCTTCTCTTGTTGCAGAGCACGGGCTCTAGGGCACACCGGCTTCAGTAGTTGCGGCGCACAGGCTCAGTAGTTGTGGCTCGCGGGCTCCGGAGTGCAGGCTCAATAGTTGCGGCGCATGGGCTTAGTTGCTTTGCGGCATGTGGGATCTTCCCAGACCAGAGTTCGAACCCGTGTCTCCTGCATCGGCAGGCGGATTCTTAACCACTGCGCCACCAGTGAAGCCCAAGATACAGATTTTAATAAGAAAATATTAGGCAACAGTTCTCTTATCTCTGTCTTTTTCTATCTCATTGATTGTGAAGAATACAATCATAGAGAAAGCAAAATCTACATGAGTTGAAAATTTTCTCCACCTGCATGCATGTTAGAGTGGATGTGTAACATCTTCACAGGGTTTGTGAAATCACTATTTCAGCACAGAAATTAAATATGACACTAAAATGATCTGACACTAATTAATCTATTGAATAAGGGGAGGAGGATTGGCATTTGGTCATCGTTTAGAAGAAAAAAAAATCATTAACCTGTTAGGCAAAATACTTGTCTTTAAATTACCTCTTAATAAATATACTAGAAAATGAAATAAAATGGCAGTGCAGTGTTATGAAAGGAAAGCAATTGGGTTGATCTCAAAGTGAGTGAGTATAAAAATCAATGTTTTTTGTTTAGTTTGTTAATAATTTTATCCTTAGAGCTCTCAGGCAGGTAGCTTTTGGTCATTTTTAAGATCAATCAAAAAGTTCTAAACATTATTTTTAAGGTATGCAGATCACTAGGCCCTCCCCGCCTCCTTTCTCTCTTTCTTTTAATTTTTTAATTTACTTTGGGGAGTTTTGGCTACCATTTCTGTTCTAATCATGTTTTTCGGGAAGTGAATTTGAACTTTGAACCTCACCTAGTTTGAATCCTACCTCTATTGTTTTCTATCTCTATGACTTAGGGTAAGTTACTTAACCACTGTGAATTGTTTCTGGATATTTAAAACAGGGAAATCACAGGGTTGTTGCGAAGATGAAAGAAGATAACATAAAAGGGAACTTATTGCAGTGTTTGAGACATAGTAAGGGTTAGTAAATATTTCCAGTTTTCATCTTTCTAATTCTCGTGAGCAGTTTACAATGAGATCTCATTACCACAGATTTTCCCTATAATTATGAACCTTTTCCTACCCCTCTCCATTTTAAAGCAAACCTTGAAATGACTGAACCTCATAGGAAGATGTCTCAATGCAGGTAATCCCCGTAGCAGGAGAAGTTGAAGCTCCCACAATGCAAAGTTGTCAGGCTCTGATCTGGCAGTAGCTGTGGGAATTAGTCTTAGCTTCTATTTTTAACTCTGCAAGGAGTTGATTGGATGACCTGGGAAAACTCAGTTGGCATCTTATTTTCTTTCTGAATTTCTTTCTGCATCTTATTTTCTTTCTGAATTGTACCATTTGTCTAATCACTCTTTTCACTGACTCATTATCAGAAATGATATGAAGGTTGTTGAATTAGGGTGTTGATTTCAGAGGTAATGTTCTAGAAAATAGGAATTGTTCCCTTTCTTAAAAGCAATAGTTGACAATTTTATTTTTTTCTGATACAGTGTTGAAGTTCCTGGGAGAGGGCAACTTTAATTTATAAAGAGTTGTTAACATTCACTTCCTCTAACAAAAGCCTTTAAAGGTAATACTACTATCTTCCTTGTACCCCAATCTTTTTTTTTTAAATGTAACTTTTGAAGTTTTTTAATGTTAATCTATATCATTAAGTTGTCCAAAAAGGAAAATTAATCTGTTACTCCATTGTACACCATATACAAAGGAATCTTCTTGGTATATGATATCTTTCTATTTTACTGAATCTCAATGAATTTAGAGAGTACATGTAAGAATTTTAATATTCAGAGTCTTATTCATAAATGTGCAGTACTGAGTAGATTCAATCACTAGCAACACCTTTAAACTGAAATCAAAAATAGAGCCTCAATTAACGTGAAAACTTTAGTACCAGAAACACCTGCCTATAAAAACTGCACTGTTAGTATACAGACGAGCTTCAGTATGATAACAATTTTGTTGGGCTTAAAAAGCACATAATTTTACATTTTTTTTTGACTTTTTATCATTATGTGGACCATTTAGGTCTAAGGAAACAAGTACAAAAACTGCCTAAAAAGCCTTCCATTTAATATGTAAGCCATAGTTGTCCACAAGAGAGAATTTTGTGGTGATCAACAACTCTAGCCAAATCGGCAATAATTTATTTCAGTTGGTAGAGTCTAATCATGTGTACCTAACTATGTTCTTTTAAGTAAAAAGTGTAAAACATTTTTAGTAGTAAGTTTGTCCTGAATTTCCAAATCAATATTTTTAATCCCTGTTTGAATACTGAATTCATTAGCTATTCACCAAAGGCTTGAGGCATAGATTTTGGGCATAGTCTGCTTCTAAGATGAGATGTAGCAAACAGTCTAAATTCCTGTTTTAAATATACATGTGCATACACGTATATTATACAAAAATTTATATACAGACATTCCCCGAATTACAGTGGTTCGACTTACCGATTTTTCTACTTTACCATGGTGCGAAAGTGATACTCGTTTAGTAGAAACTATAGTTTGAATTTTTTCAGAGTATACTTTGAATTTAGAGTAGAAACTATACTTTTCCCAGACTACTGATAAGCAGCATGATGCTCTCTTGTGATGCTGGGCAGCAGCAGCAAGCCACGCCTCCCACTCAGCGACTGGATCACACCTGACACACTTAACAACCGTTCTGGTTTTCACTTTCAGTACAGTATTCAATAAAACAAATGAGATAGTCAACAGACTATTATAAAATAGGCTTTATGTTGATGATTTTGCCCAACTTTAGGCTAATGTGAGTGTTCTGAGCACCTTTAAGGTAGACTAGGGTAAACTATGACGGTTGGTAGATTGGGTGTAGTATAAGCATTTACAATTTATGATATTTTCAATTGATGTTGGGTTTATCAGGATGCAATGCCATAGTAAGTTAAGGAAGATCTGTACTTTATGTGTATTATATATATTAATTATATTTAGCCAATTATGTGTGTAAATATATATATGCATGTATATATGTCTGTTTTCATGAACATTTGCCTTCTGTTTCAAATATTTGATAATATTTATTATTTTTTTATTTTTTGATTATATTTAAAATAAACAGAGAAGTTCTTGGAGAAGCATTTGAAGAACCTTTGTTTCCAGAGTCAACTTTTGCAAAGAAAACTTAGTATTTCACTAGCTGTTTATTTTTCAGTAGTTAAAAAATATTTTTAAAATTTCAAAGTGATTCTTTAATATATGAATACGAATATGTATTTACTTCAGGCACTATATATGTGATTTATACATATGTGTATTTATATATATTTAGATGTTTTTAAACCTGATCTTACTGGGTTATAACTACTATCCAATTATGTGAGAATAGTGATATTGTTGCCTTTCAGCTTGGAACATGCTTCTGTTTCATTTGATTATATTTTATCCATTAAGTGCTCTGGCCTTCCATTAGCTCTTTTGCTTTGAGGAATACATTTTATAGTGTATTAGAAATAGTCTTCGATTTTTCATGCCATAATTTTCCAGTGTCTCACAAAATCCTAATTTGGAATGTTCTGACTTGAATGGTGTCTCAGAATAGAGACTTGTCCCTTTTGGAATCATCAGATCTGTTGGTTAGGTACAGTATTTCTTATTTTTTCTGTTGGAGAGAGGGAGGAAGGAAACTGCACTATGGAACTTTCCAGTTTTTTTTTTTTTTTTCTTACGCTTATACCAAAAAAATGCACTCTTCTAGTAAAACTAGAAACATGAGTGTGGCAGTTACATAGTTCCAAATGAGGACAACCTAATATACTGTAATTTTTTCAAGTAAGAGAATAACCCAGGTAGTATACTATTAACTAGATTTTTTAAAATAGCCATTTGTTGATTAATAATTCTATTCTTTTTCCATTCTTACTTTCACAACAATTTTACCCAAAGGCTTATATTAACAAATGCCATCAGTTGTATTGTTGGTTTCCTCTTGCTTTCTGATTAGTTCTATAATTTAAAAATGCTTAAAGTCCAGACTTCTCAACTAGAAAACATAAGCACAGTCAAAGCAGTGTTTTTAAAATTAATTCTGGAATATATTTCTTTTGATGGTAAAGACATATAAGATTACAGATGTGTATGTTTGGATGCTATATAAATAAAAGTAATATGATTAATCATGTATTAATTTATACTACCAGAAATTCCCTCTAAATCCTTTCTAGGACACAAATATTTATGACATTTCTATATTGTTCTCATTTTATTATTTTAATGAAATATTATACAAGTAGTATTTCATAAAAACACTGCATCAATTGTAATACTAGTTTAGGAATTTTAATTTAGTATGTAAATATACTAACTTCTGTTGAAATTGCTATATATAGTTTAGGGTCAAAATGAATTTGAAGGTTATTAGTGTTATTATTCTGGTTTTTATTAGCTGCTGTCTCAAATTAATTATAAAGACAAAAATATCCCTGGCTTAGAGTTTCTGCACTATTAATGACATACCGAGATGTCTCTTGGGTATCAGTAAATGATATATTTTAGAGCATAACTTATGAAATGACTTGCAGGTTGGCAGACCACCTTTGACAATAAAACATATTTGATAGTCTACCTTTGCAAATTCATTGTACCACACAAATGTGATCTTGGTAATTGACATATGACTATTAAGCTTCAATCATTCTCCATAATATTCCTATTACCAATTATTAACAGAATAAAGGGGAGATAACAATTCTATAGTATTTATTCAGATTTTTATTGAAACTCGAGTATAATCTATATTCCTATAGTGCATTTTTTATCTAACGCCTCACTTAAGCAGAAGGAAGTGTTCTAGAGATTTGTTATCGCTTTTAAATGAAGTAATCTTTAACTATCTTTTATTTAAAAATACTAAAAAAAGTTTCATGGTCTTTAATTAAATATAAATATTGGAATTGTCTATGAAACTTTTGAAATGGTCAATCACATAAAAATATAGGGATATCCTTTAAAGCAGGGGTCCACAACCCCCTGGCCGTGTTAGGAACCCGGCCGACCAGCAGGAGGTGGGCGGCGGGCGAGCTAGCGAAGTTTCATTTGCTGCTCCCCATGGCTCGCCATCGCTGGCATTACAGCCTGAACCAACTATCCTCCCCCGCTCACCCTGTTGGTGGAAAAATTGTCTTCCATGAAACCGGCCCCTAGCTCCAAAACAGTTGGGGATCACTGCTTTCAAGCATATGAATTTCTAATATATTTATTTAGGTTATATATGCTGAACTATTTTTTACATAATAGCTCATAGGTAACCTTCACTATTAAGTATTTTATGATGCTGAGGATCGGAAACAATACAGGAACTAACAAATTAAAATTGTTTTTTGTAAAATGTCAAGTGAGAAGAGAAGAACGTTAAATAATAAATACAGCATGTTCACAACTTGGTTTTGAATATCACACACATAGAGAAAAAAGACCCAAAGAAAATTTAAAAATTATTTATCAATGGTTAACTCAAGAAATAAGAGAGTCAGGTCAGGGCGACCTTTACTTTCTCCTGTTCTTATTCTGTATTTCCAAATTCATTGCAATATGTATGTATTACTTTTAGAACTGTTTAAGAAGAAATGTGCCAGTTTGGATAATTTTTTTTTAACATCTAAACATTTCCGAGTGTTGTTAAAATGTTCAGGTTTTATGTAGCTTTCTGGAAGATCTAGCGGGCCATAAAAAACTGAATATGTTAGAGGAGGGGGAGTTTTCCCATCTTGAAATAATAATGATAAATAATATTTTTAAAGCATTAAATAATTTTCAAAGCATTTTTGTATACATTTTCTCCTCAGACCATCCTAACTCTCTAGAGTTGGTAGAAAAAGGATTATACTCATTTTGCCCAGGGTGGGGGTTGGAGGGTGGGAATTGAAATTCATGAAGTTTAGCAAATTGCCCATTTAAGCCGTGCACAGTTATTAAGTGGCAGGGCCACAATTCTAACCTGTTTCATGCCATGGCCAATCTAGTGCTTTCCTCTATGCTGTAGGAACTGGACATATTTAAGAGGTAAGCACAAAAATGGAAATAGGTCTGAATCTTGCTCTAGTTACAAATTTGCCTATAGACCTCACTGGAGCCTGAACCAGGAAAATCTATGTGAATTTCTTTGTTCAACCCAAAGAAATGGCCATGTTAAATAATTCCTAAGTTTAATTTTAAAATATCTATACTGTCTGTTTTTTCACCATATTCCAGTTTGTGTATCTTGTGTCTATCAACTACTCCAAAGAACCATGTTTCCTACCTAAAGGATTGCATTGCTTAATAAACAAACATTGACAGTTCTGATGGTAACCTGAATTAAATAATATACCAATCATTTATGAGATCCGCCTTAGTATTTTTACACTCCTGAAATATCATCTCTATAACCTGCTTTTGAAAATAGTCTGACACCTACCGAGTACTCTTTCATTTCCTACAAGAAATCAAGAAAAAGAAAGCATTTGTGTTTTTAATTTTAGTGAAGGGTTCTTGATTTACGAATTAGTCATTTAGTGTCATTTGAATTTCAAGTGTGCCTCAAGTAGTTGAGGTTCTTTCTGTATGACTTCTCCAGAGTTTTCACATATCATCATTAATTTCATCTTTCACTTGGGATTAGTAAAAGAAAAGGTTTATTTACTACTATTTCTTAGTTTTCTTCATTTCAAATATTCAGTGCCTTATCAAAAATAATATTATAGTCTTATTACTGTTCATTGATAACAGATAATACCAAGAAATTGTGATTCTGGTTTTCAGTTAAAAAAACAAAATGAGAAACTAAAGAAATAATTACTATAACAATTTTTTTCTTCATTTAGCTAATCAGATATTCACATCAGTGAGTGTTAGATTTTGAGACTATAAATCCCAATACTAAATGTTTTATATATTCAGAGAAGTGAAAACTAATAATTATTATGCTTCCTCTGTGCTAAATACTGTTTTAAAACCAACTGGAATCCCCTCACAACAATCCTAAGATGTAGGTACTCTTTGCACCTATTTTACAGCCGGACAGACTGAGGCACAGAATGATTAAATTATTCATGGTCACACAGCTGGTAAGGCACAGACACAGGATTTAAAATCAAGTCTGTTTTTGTGAGAGTCCACATTCCCAACCCCTGTAATGAAAGCGTGTGATCCCTACTATTTGCTATATACCCATTTACTTGCTTTGTGGAAAGAAAGGGAGTGAGGGAAGAGGAGGGAAAGGGAGGGAGGGAAAGAGGAAAAGAAGGCGGAATGGAGGGAGGCAGGAGAATTGTCAAAATTCTGCCAGCTTGTTGATACTCTTTGTTATTTCTTATAATAAGGTTGAAATTAAGGACTTGTAGAGATTTACCTGGAATAAATAATTTTAAATTTCCTTAAGGGAAGTCTCTGGTAATATTATCAGACGGAGACAGCAAGTGAATTTCTGTTTAATTCTATTCATAATTAAAATGCTATATCAGGCTCATATTTGGAACAGACACAGTTCTGGTAATTCTCATAGTAATGATTCTACATTTTCTTACATTTGTTATCATTTTTCTCACCCTCAACACTCTCGGCTTATTTAATTTTAGTACCTACTCTTTTTCTAAAGTCCATACATTTTAGTTAGGCTTAAATCATAGGAAAATTGAAGAAAGTTTAGAGCCTGTAACAGAAGGAAACCACCCCCTTCCCACCCCGAGAGCCCAGCTCTGTCCATTTCTATCAGAGCTACACCACCAAGAATGGAGGAATTATTCTGATTGGTCAGATTTATGACACATTCTGTTACATAGGGTGACTGTATTCGTTTCGAGGTACAGAGCAGCAGTTTCACATTTCTTCTTGTCCGTTGCCTGGTCCTGTGAAAGCAGGTAAGTGGAGTGAAGGTCCTCAAAACCTAGACCTCAGTCTCTTGTTTCTGTTCCATTCCATTCACCAGGGTGAGCTTAATCCAGCAGAAGAGTGAGCTCTTCTGTGTTTCGCGGGATGTTTCCATGCAGATGAGTCAAGTTCCATTTTGAGCCGGAAAATCTTGCATGCTCTCTCATCAACTTCTTCCTTTTCTGAGTATGTACTCAGAAAATGGTAACATGCCCCCAGTAAGCCTTTACCACAGCTCTGACTCAGGGTTATTAGGAAGTAATTCCAAATCTCAGCCATGTTCTGTATTTTAATCAACAGATAATTTGTACTTATAGTTAACATTTACTCTGGATTATTCACGTGTTCTTATGCAGTTGGAACCTATTTCTGTCTTCATGTGCTTAAAGCTAGGATGAGTACGGATTTTAATCAAGATAATTTAGAAATTTTATTAAGTGTTTTTTATGTGGCAGGCACTGTTCTAGGTACTGGTGATAGAGTTTTAAACAGAGTGGTTACAATCCACACTCTAAGAAAGGGTACTTAACATTAAAATTCAAACAGGAAAGATGTACAGAAATCATATGCAAAAAACCAGAGTCAGTTTAATATGCATGGTTGGCATCTTGGGGATAGAAGAAATCTAACACAAGGAGTTTTACAAGACTGTTGATATATAGTCACTTCAGTTGAACTTTGTTTTATTTAAAACAAGCAACTTTTTTTCAAACCAAGTAAAAAAATTATTGACAGTGATTGTGCAACTTTATAGCTCCTTATTTTAGTAAAGAGAGGGTGCTTTGACTTATGATACGAGGCAATTTCAGTATTTTGATAAACTAACCTGCAGCATTTTAGAAATTAAACTTTTACATTGATGGAAATTCTGATATTTGCCCATCAGTTTTATTTCATGCCTCCAAAATTATATTTTCCAATTTTAAATGAAAAACTGGCATATTATCTGTTGACACTACAGTTCCAAGTTTTATCATAGGAAAAGGTGGGTGAGAGGAATCCCCAGCTCAAAATCCTATCCAAATTTGAATTCTGAAAGTCTTTTTTTCATTGATTAGTAGATGTTTGTATCACATTATTTGCAATGACAGAGGACATTGTCGGGTGGTTATTAGCATTCATTGCAGCACCGGCTTCTGAGAATGTAGTAGTTTTTTTTTTAAACCACGTTGAACTCCTCTTGATCCATGACTCCAACTCTAAAAATATCTTGACTCATTCATACATCATACATTCAAGAAATAATTACTGATCGCATATACTATTCCAGATACCAGGCTGGTCACTAGGGAGTCAAAATGACTAAGGCACAGGCTTGGCTGTCAAGGAGACCCCAAGGTAGTGAATCTTTGCTTCTTACTCTTCAAGTGGCATTGATCCCGTGTAATCAGAAGTAATAGGGAATTAAGTAGCATTCATATTGTAATGAAATGTAGATAGAGCAGGGGATTTTCCAAAATCAGGCTTAATCAGAGATAGGGCAGGAATGTTCTTTGGGATTTTTCCTTGATGAGCATTGTTAACTATCCTTGAGATGCAATAATAGAAGTCACTGAGTAATTTATCAATTTGGTTTCCTATGGTAACCAAGATGAAGGACGTTTTCTCCTTTAGTCATTGACTTTCTACAGAGATAGCGAAGGCCCTTCAACTTTCCCAGACAAGAAATCACCAGTAAACAGCAGTGATGGTAGAGGTGGGTTATTTACTACCATGGGGTTGAGAATATTAGTGAGCTGCATTTTGACCACTTGTCAAACATTTTGACATCTTGGAACAGAAAGTGTTATTTAAATATAAAAAGCATTTTCTGTTGAATTGCTGTTAGTCATCCCTATGAGGAAATGACCTATGAAGTAATAGATCGGGAATAAGATTGATTTCTGCTAAAGAGTCCTTAAAGTAGCTACATGTTTCAATTTGTGGGTTTTTTTCAACCATTTGTAAGTTACCACAGTAAAAACCCCATGTAAAAAGCTATCTGAACTTACTTTCCAGCATTCTTTCCTGGGCTTTCTCTATCTTTCCCCTTCTCCCTCTCTCTCAGATCAGAAGGAGAGCAATGGGTCTGAAGCTTTAGCAAGAATCAGAAGGCTTGTCAAAACAATGATTTCCGGAGCCTCCGCTGGGAATTTGCATTTCTAACAAGTTTCTCGGAGAAACTTCTGCTGCTGTTACTTATTTGATGAACTACTGCTCAAGTAAAAGGAATGGGAATTTAGGAAGTAGAAAGATGGAGAGCTATGAAAAGCTGAAGTCAGCCTCTGATCTTCTTCACCAAGCTGCCCAAGCTATTGGGAAGATCATCACTAGTGCCCCAGGGAAGCGTATTGAAAGTCACAGCGATTAGAATGGGCATCATCAGAAAATCTACAAGCAACAAATGCTGGAGAGGGTGTGGAGAAAAGGGAACCCTCTTGCACTGTTGGTGGGAGTGTAAATTGATACTATGGAGAACAGTATGGAGGTTCCTTAAAAAACTAAAGATAGAATTACCATATGACCCAGCAATCCCACTACTGGCACATACCCAGAGAAAACCAGAATTCAAAAAGACACATGCACCCCAATGTTCATTGCAGCACTATTTACAATAGCCAGGTCACGGAAGCAACGTAAATGCCCATTGACAGACGAATGGATAAAAAAGACGTAGTACATACATAAAATGGAATGAACTTGGGTCATTTGTAGAGACGTGGATGGACCTAGAGACTGTCATACAGAGTGAAGTAAGTCAGAAAGAGAAAAACAAATATCGTATATTAACACATATATGTAGAATCTAGAAAAATGTTACAGATGAACCGGTTTGCAAGGCAGAAATAGACATAGATGTAGAGAAGAAACGTATGGACACCACCGGGGGAAAGCAGGGCAAGGGTGGTGGTGGTGGGATGAATTGGGAGATTGGGATTGACATGTATACAGTAATATGTATAAAATAGATAACTAATAAGAACTTGCTGTATAAATAAATAAATTCATTTAATTTAATTTAAAAAAAAAGTAATCGGCCCTCCTCTGAGTAAGTGATTGGCCGAGGGCATCATGTAGAACACTCTTGACTGTCCTTCTCTTAAGCCCAGCTTTGCAGTGAATGAGCCATTTAACCTCTCTTTACCCCAGTCTTTCTCAGATTCAAAATAGTAACAGTAATTTCCCTTCCCTCTTGTTAAAAAACAAGACAAAACAAAAATGCAAATCCTGATGGTGCTTTCCCTTTGTGGAAAATTCTTTGGATTTATCCATCTATTTCTCTGATGTAGTAAAGAGGAAATTTAGCCAAATTTCTCTCTGTCCATAAAGATTTTAGGCTTCTAAGCTTAACTCTTCAGCGAAAACTCCCAAATGCCTGCTCTCCACTGCCTGGGGCTAGACATTTCCTTGATTCTGTCTAAGACGTGGGGAGCCACAAGGGAACAAGTACTTAAAGAGACTCTAAAAAGCCCTATCTATTCTGCACCCCCTTCACCACCAGCAGCTCTCCAGTTTATCCACTGCTCTTCTCACTCTTCCCACACCAGGAACACCAGCCTCTTACCTTGTACTTTCAACACTCAACGTCCTCCCATCCAAAGGCCCTTGCATGTACGATTTCATCTTCCGGGAATGTTCTAGAAAAGCAGTCCCTACACATATAAACAGAATATGATACTAGAGGTTATGATAATAGGATATGACTACCTTCCAGTTTCTGGTCAAATGTCACCACATCAGTGAGACCTTGATCATCCTATAAAAAACAACTGTTGTGCATCCCCATGCAGGTGCACACATTAACCTACACATGCTCCATTCCATCTCTGATATATTTTTCTCCATATGTTTGTTCCCATCTGCCAAACAATATATCAATATTTTGGTATTGGTTTATTTTCTCTCTCTTCCCTAGGTGGAATGCAAATTCCGTGCAGGTAGAGTCATGGTTTTTTCACTGCAGAACCTACAACCATCATTGGCACATAAGAGTCGCTCAGTAAATATTTCTAGAGTGAAAAAAGGAAAGGTGATATATCCTTACGTTAGATTATCCAGTGCAAATTTTGGTATCTTTTGCATTACTTGCTCAAATGATCTTATACTCCAGTCATACTTACCTATTGGCAGTGCTTTAGAACCACCATTGCTCTTTATGCCCTCTTGTCTTTATTAAAATTTATTTTTTTAACATCTTTATTGGAGTATAATTGCTTTACAATGGTGTGTTAGTTTCTGCTTTATAACAAAGTGAATCAGCTATATATATGCATATATCCCCATATCTCTTCCCTCTTGCGTCTCCCTCCCACCCTCCCTATCCCACCCCTCTAGGTGGTCACAGGACATATATACACTGACTACCAAATGTGAAATAGATAGCTAGTGGGAAGCAGCCACATAGCACAGGGAGATCAGCTCTGTGGTTTGTGCCCTCTTGCTTTTTAAATCTTGCTGTAGCCTCTGCCTAGAATGTTCATTTCTGAAACTTCTTTGTTGTCTTTCACATTTCTACATTTCCTTCAAAACACAAATCAGGTGTCCTGTTCTTCAAAAATATTTCATGATAAACTCGTTCTTTCTCTGTGTCCTCCTTCCCACCCTGGCACCCTATCCTGGCACATATCTACTCATTATGTTATACTATTCTGTCCAGTTGAAACCCCTCCCAGCTTTACCAGAGACCACTTGAAAGCAGGGACTGCTTCTGACATCCAAAGCACAATGCCCCAATGCCTGGCATATGACAGCTACTCATAAATGATTAATAAATGAACAACATTCCACCTTATTCTTTTTTCTTATCATAAGAAGCTACGCTTCATTGCTTTAAACTTCTAAAATTGCCCTGAGGGATATAGTAGTAATGAGTGTTCCTGAAAATCAGGAGAATGGGCACTTATGATAAGTAGCTTGAAGATCAGCCAAGTGAAAACTGGAGTAGCTCCCAAACGAGGAAGAGGAGTGAGGCATTCAAGCTTCTTTAGGAGTAGCAAGTAGCAGCGATGCTGGTGTTCACACTGCCATGAAGAAAACCACTGCCGTGTGAAGCTCCTGACACGAGTAAATATGTAGTGCCTCTGAGGTATGTGACAGTATGTGAGAGTAGATCATGACGAAACTCTTCAGCAGCCTTGTTTCTGGGTTTTACCTCATCCAGCATCACTTGGTGTACGTTGAGGTAATGCACAAATTTTACTAGGTAGTTAGTCTAGGAATTATTCCTCTAGGGTAGAAAGATGCTATGTTACTCCAATCGTGTTGCTATAACAAAATACCACCAACTGGGTAGATTATAACAACAGCAATTATTGCTCACAGTTCTGGAGGCTGGGAAGTCCAAGACTGAGGTGCTAGCATGTTTGCCTTCTGGTGAGGACCTTCTTCCTGGTTCATAAGCTGACACCAACTCCCTGTGTCCTCACATGGTAGAAAGGGCAGGGGATCTTTCTGGAGCCTCTTTTATAAGGCATTAATGTCATTCATGATGGTTCCATTGTTACGACTCAAGCACTTCCCAAAGGTCCACCTACTAATACTATCACATTGGGCATTAGGGTTTCAACATAGGAATTTCAACATAGGAATTCAATGTATAGAACATTCAGACCATAGCAGATACTTGGGACTCGAAGCTTGCTCTAAACTTTATAGCCGGGAAGACTCTGTGAAGCTAGTATGTGTGGCTGAGTCATGAATGTTTGAAGATGATAAAAGACCCATCCCAGCAGAAAAATCCTACACACAACTGAGAAACCACTGGGCATTGTGAATGAGTGTATGCCTTGGCAGAAAGATTTTACAGCTGTTCCTCCTCACATCTGTGAATTATGCATGATATTGCAAGAGGACTTTTTAAATATGAGCAATTTGGAGCAAAAATGACAGAAAAGAGAAGTGCAAAGGTACAAGGTGAGTGAGTATTGAAAGGCAGAAGTGGTATATTGGTAGGCCTGGAAATCAACTGTGAGTAATTTAAGTTGATTAAATGTAGCATAGAAAATGTACAAGAAAAGGTTGAGGGGATCAAATTAACAGGCAAAAGAAACAATTTTCTCAACAGTAACATTTTTGGCAGATCAAAGTGAAAGCAGTCCATAAGAGATTGAGAAAATGAGTCTATTTTCTCATTCCTTTGTCATGTGACCAAGGAATAAAATAATTCCTTGGTCACATGACTAGATCTAAGGTGAAAATTAGAAGTTTATCTCCATATAAGGAGGCAGTCATTCTCAGGAAATAACATTTAATTTGAACAAGAAAGAGGAGATCAGAGGCATGAACCAAGAGATAAGAACTTGTCTCACTTATTCGTAAACTATGGGGCCCAACTGTCGAACAAGAATCAGTATCGAGGCTGCAGAGAACAAAGTTGTATTTGGGGTCTTAATAATTGCAATCCTGGAGAGACAGATTCAGGTAAAACCCAAAGATGTTTTGTGGAAGAGAAAGAGTCAGGGACTTATAAAGATAAAAGGTACAAGGTTGTTAAAGCTGTCTGGCAGGCATTATGATTGACTCTGACGCAGGAAAGGAAATATTTGTCCTTAAGGGATTCTCTGTCACAAGTTATTTTAGGGTAAGGGTCCGATAAGTATCTTGAGTTTCTGGAACGTGGGCAGATGCTCTGGATGCCTGTGTCAAAGCAATAGGTAGTCAAAGTTCAGATTCCATCTCGGCTGAGATGTGCCTAAGTCACACTTCCTCAGTGGCTTCCTCAGAGGCTCCATTTGAGAGAGCTCTCCCTACCAATAATGACTCCATTTCTATTTTCCTTTCACACAACTTACCTTCACTCCTCAGATTTGTTGGGAACTGATAAGCATATTCTCACCATAGTACTTGTTGTCGCTCACTTGCATTAGAGTGTACCGTATCCAACATCAATAACTGATAATATTGAGTTTTGTTGTATTTTTCTCAAATTCAGAGTTATTTATTTTAAAGCATCAGTAAGCAAAGTATGGCCTACAGGTCAAATCTATTCTTGGGCTAAGAATGGTTACTGCATTTTGAAAAGGTTGTAAGAAAAGAAAAAAGGAAAACAAGGAAGAATATGTGTTCGAGACCTATGTAGGTCATAAAGACAAAAATATGTATTACCTGGAGGGCTTAAATTTAAGGGGATAAAGTTGATATGCACATTCATTATATATATATGAATATAATAAATATATTATGAATAACAACTGAACATAATAAATGTATATACTGAATGCGAAGGTTTATATAGACACAGTTAATTATAAGAGAACAATTTTGTCTTACACATTGTAGAATTTCACACCCTAAAGGGTGGATTTCTAGATAAGAGAAAGAGAAGATATATATTTACCAGTTTATAGTTCATTGAGGACAAGAAGGAAGAGGATTGAGGCAAGTTCACTTCATTTTTGCAATTACAACATTACAGAGGAAAATGAAGTAAAAAATGTGAAACAGAAGCCTGATTGTGGAAGATGCATGAAGGGAATGAATAAGGCAATGAAAGGGTATAAACTGCTTTGAGAGCTCTGATACCAGGAGGAAAGTGGAAAGTAGTAATGTATGTCCCTGCAGGTATTTGTAGATTGTCTTACACTCTGAGATTTCTCTGCTGCTGCCCCTCCTCTAAACAAGTGTCAGAGAGGATTGGAGCTCTAGCTTCACAGCGCTTGCTGACTTTTCAAGAGAAACATTGCACAGATAGACCCACAGACATACTTAAATAGATATCCACAGCTCTGTTGGATGTGTAGTATTTAGCTTCTTCGGTCTGTGTGTGAAACACTTCTAACGTGCTTCCCCTACTCCAATGGCCACAGGGCCACCAGTTTTCAACCTGTTTTCTCTGTCCTGTTAAACACACCTCTTTTTCTAGCAGCTGAATGGGAAGGGAGACCCCCCCCCTTCAGTTGTTATCTTCCTCGAAACTGTTCATTCTAAACGAATTCTCACATTTCCCTTCTGAATCTATCTACCATCTCCCTCTATGTCTAAACTCCTCCTGATAGCCAAATTTATTGAGCGCTTAAATGTATACCAATTACCCTTTGTCAGTGGCGTTTAACCCTCACACATATTATCCACATTACACAGGCAAATATTGAGACTTAGAGAAAGTAAGAAACTTGCCAAAAGTTGCACACTTAACAAGTGACATGTCTAGGATTCAGGCACAAAAGGTTTGAGCCCAGAGGCCATGCTCTTAATCGTGAAGTTAAGCCCTCTGGGACGAAGTTAACACCTGTTCAAGGGAAATGGAGGGTCCATACCAGCTCCCTTATTTATACCAGCCGCCAGAGGGGAAAGTTTAACAGAAAAGTGTTCCCATTTAATTTTTCTATTTCTTTAACCATTGAATTAAACAATAACACATCCTTCTTAAATGTACTCTCTCTTTGATTCAAGCTTTCTGATTATTTCAGAAACTTCAGTGAATAGTTTATATCTTCATAAATTTTTTCTTTAATTTCAGAACTTTGTGAGAAGGAAAATGTTATTTTCTTTTAAGTGATTAGATAATTTTATAATATTCTATGCTAAAAAGTATACTTATATAGTAATATATAAAATTCTATGTATTTAATGTATACTTTTGTTAAAGCATTATAAAATAACAACTGAATTGTACTCAAATAAATACATCATTATTCCTCAACATTGACTTAATGTGCACTATAGTTCATATTTTTTTCTGATTAGTTCAGAATTATCAAATTAGAGAATTATCATTTTGAGACTGGTTTTTACTAACTCTAACTTCCATGTTCCTAATGAATAAACTAAGCTTTATTTATCCTTAATATTTTCTGACCTCTTCACTTCAACTGAAATCTCGATTGTTTCAAATGATTCCCTTACCATGTCCACCACAAATTTAGCTTTCTCTTTCTCTCGTATAAGAAGAGCCAGCCTGCTTCTTACATTTATGCCACTTTCTGATTATTATTTTGTAATCTCTGTATTCCCCTAATTTTAACTTACTGTTAGGAAGTAAAGTTGGCCCTCTCTCTATTCAAACCACTCCTGTATCCTCCAGAACCAGTGCCCACTTATACTTTGCTGAACGAGGTCAACTACAGTTCACCAAGCTTACCATTTTTTAATTTTAATTAATTAATTTTAAAATAATTAATTTTATTGAAGTATAGTTGATTTACAGTGTGTTAGTTTTACGTGTACAGCAAAGTGATTCAGTTATACATATACATATGTCTATTCTTTTTCAGATTCTTTGCTCATATAGGTTCTCATAGACCAAGCTTACCAATTTTATACTTTCATTGCCTGTCTTCATCTGTGCCATGACCTCATTTCTCATTCACATCTGAAAATTAAACTTTCAGAACTCTATTGCAACAACGATCAGTGGTCTAATGAACTTGTATAAGATGACCAGAAGTTGAAATATTGTAAGCATTAGTAATATAAAAGTCCAACTACTGTCTGTTCTGCAAATGAATATATGTTTCATACTAAATATATGTTTAATACGAAAAGTTTCACCATGGTAGTGTGAGTCTTTCCAAAATTTATTACATTCCTATTATATGCCAAGCACTGACTTACTCTTTGATTTCGTTTTTCCCCCATTTTCTTTTCGAAATACAGAATGACAACTTGGTGAAAAAAACCCTGTGGTATATACCAAATACCAAGATATGTATCCTCTGCCCATCCTCATTTGTGTATTCCCACTCATCCCATCATAATTAGATTCTGCCACTTTTCTCCTCAGCCCTGTAATAGCCTCATGTCTACTCACTTCCCATCTCTTCCCCATCTTTTAATCTCAAATACAGTTCATACATACAGAACGTCACCTGAATGATGTTCATTACTGATGGCTGCTTGCTTTCTTAAGAATGCTTAAAAGATGCAGTGTTGGAAGAGAAAACTGTCACCACCTGCTGACTTGTGCCCGAAGTCTCAGAGGCTGAAACTTCTGCTTTCATAAATGGGGAGGCCCAGCACAGAAGTGAAATGAAGAAGTGCCATAAAAGAGCTTATGAGCCTTTTAAAGACTCCCCAGGTAATATACACACACACATACATGTACACAAGATGTTCAGTGTGATTTCAGAGAAATTCTCAGACACCTCATATGTCTTGAACACTGGGTAAGACCTCTGCTTCCAGACATTCTAAAATTTACTCTTGAATAATGCAACCCAGAGAGCTGTGTACTTGGACCAAATTACTTATATCCTTTATAGTATTATTTCTGGCAAATTACCCCATCCGCTTTTGGCTTGCATAACAGACAATTACAAGAATTTCTTTTCTATCTATTGGTAGAGGTCGTCTTCCATCACATCCTTTATACAAAGACTATATAAATGCACATAATGTCTTACATATTATTTCACAGTGTTAACAGATACTTGGTGTCCAATGTAGAATAACATGAACTATGGGCTAATAATGTTCTATAAAGAATAAAGTAGTTCTTTGTAAACTAGACTGTTTATATATTTCATACACACTGTTTCCCAGTTATTCTCTCTTATCGCTTAATAACTTCTTTTGATGTCTTTTCTATATCATTTGTACTAAAGTGAAACAAAGCAAGATGTTTTTGATTGCTCCATACCTGGACAAAAGTGTTAGAATGGAGGCCTAGAGGCTGCTATGGTGGTAGCAGTCATAATGAAAATGAGAGAACCCCTAAATGGATGTGGTTTTCCTGCTTCAATTACCTGGAGATTGTTTTCCAGTGCTGACACCAGGATGTTCTGAATTTTGCTTTAGTGAAAGGAATTAGTGTTTCCTCTACAGTTTTAATTATAATTTTGTTTCCTCTAAAATTGCTATGTAATTTCATTGACCATTGAATTAATACAAAGTGAGCTCCTTGGCCTGGCCCTCCAGGCACTTTAACTGTTCTAACCTATCACTGCGGCTCCATCACCTCCCCTTCTCCTACACGTGGGCCTGTGCTGCCATCAAACTGCACAAACCTCTCTTCTCTCAAGTGCTGGGGAGTTTTCTGATCTCTGTGTCACTTTTCATTCTGCTGATTATGTCAGGAATTGGATTTTCTTAGATGCGATGCATATTAAATCTACTTTACATGTATAACATGCTTATATAGTTAATAAATTTGACCAAAAATTATTAAATGATACCTAATGATGACTACATCAGAAAATCATATATATATATATGCTTTTTCATATATATTTATGTCTTTCAACACTAACCTCACCCTCTACATTCTCATAATACTTAAAATATGCTTGCTTTATGTTTCCCAGGCCATTTCATGTGGTACTCTCTTTGCCTGGAGTTCTCTCCTTCCTCCGTTCTTCTACTTGCCACCACTTCCCCATGTAATGACCCGATCTGGAGAAGACTTGTTTCTGCCCCTCTTATGGGTTTCCTTAGTACCCTATTCTAAGCTCTATTAATTCACACTGCATTGTAACTCCCTGTGCATTGTCTTACTTCATCATTGTGTCCCCAATGCCTATACAGCACCTAACGTTTGGAAAGTACTCAAATAAATGAAAGTTGGTGGCATTGAAATACATGTATAACTGGTTTAGAAGAGTTAAATGATAATTGTAATTGAAAGTCATAAAGATACTTACGCCTTTGACCCAGTAATCCAGGCGTCAAAAATTCAAATGCTTTCAGGGTCAAGCAAGTAATCTAAATGTGCAATGTTGGCCTGGGGGAAGGCAATGGGGAATACAGGTTACTGTACTTGCCTCACCTAAACACATTCAGATTTACACTTTTATAAATACTGTCGACACAAACCACACAAACCGTAACCCCTGTCTCATTCTAAAGAAACAATTCTGTAGAGGAAAAAAAATATTCATAATAATGTTATTTGTGAATCTGTCTGTAATAAGGAAAAAAATGAAGAGAAATAGGTAGTAATAGGGATCTGATTAAATTAAATATAGATTGTATCCATTAAATATCATGTATTCTTTAACATGAAAATAATCCCCCAATCGTAATACATGAAAAATGCTTTCGTTATTGGAAATAGTGAAGGACTAACACAAAACCCTGTGTTTCCTATAATTGCAACCATGTAAAAATGTACATCCTTGTTTAAAAAAAGTATTATGCAAAATGAAGATAACTATGTTAGGGTGCTTAGAATAGAAATGATTTTTTTAAAGTTCAGCATTTAATAATGCCGTCATTTTTCCAATCCCAGTCTCTGGAGAAAACTTTGGCAATATCTCTTGGAGTCTTAGAAGTTGACACCTAGCAAGCAGAACCAGGATACTTTGGGTAAAAGCTGAAGAATATGAATTGTGGGCTGAGCTACAAATAACCTTGTCATAGCAACCTCCAAAGATTTCATAGAAAAGGCATGACTTGGATTTCTCTGTTTTTTTTTTTTTTAAGGAAAATGACTAACAAGATCCCTTTTGAAACAGTTCCGATACAGTGAGGGATAAGATACAATAAGTTTGATAAAGAGTTTTGTTGAGAAATTGGGATAAACTGGCATAACCTTGAGATCAGAAGTGAGGCTCCCTAGTGTAGCCTTAACACATTGTTTTGTGTGTGTATTGATTAGTTCTCAGTGACGTAACACTTCTGTGATGCCAGTCTGCCTTCCCTGCAGATAATAATTATTTATTTAATAATAAACTATTAAGAACAATATAATAATTCTATAATGATAATAATGGTTATTATAAGTAAAAAAGTTCAATTCTCCTTGTTAAGAGACATTTAATATATTTCTCTGATTCTTTATAAAGGCTTGATTATCTGTTCTCAGGGTTCTTCTGTGATACTATATATAACCTCCTGGAAACAGGACTCTGGAAATACTGATAGTATCAATGCAAATCATTGTAACTCCTTCCTTGGAAAGGGCGTGTTCCATCAGTCTCATTGCCTCATTTGTTAAGCTGAATCGCCATCCTGAGTGACAGATCTTTTCAGTGTCCAAACTTCCTGCAAGGATTTATGTATTAACCCCATTCTGTTTGAGTTTAGATCAGGAGTGTCCCTTAGGTTATTTTATGAACCCAGGTTTCCTGTAGTCTGCAAAAGCTGGCCCAGCCCACTGGCAGAAAATCTACTTCTGGTAGCATAGTCCTGTGGTAACAACTTTGGTATCTTGCACAAATAAGCAGCCTTGATATAGGTCCATGTGGTTAAGGAGGAAGACATTGTTAGTAATTACTTTTATGGGGGAAATTCTAGTTAGCAATTTTTTTCCAGTTCGAGGTAAACATGTAAATCTGGGCTTATCAAAAATAGCAATATATCCAAAGTATCATTCTCAGACTACACACAAATTTTTGACTCTAGCTTTCTGTGTAACATTAGAAAAACAAACACACAAAAAAGCGTAGTCAAATCACCTATTACCTCAAAATAAGGAGCTGTGTGGCAGCATCAGGAAGCATAATGAGTTAAGCCAGAATTCACAAGTAGCAGGGCTGTGTGTGAAACCCCTGCAGTTCAGGCCTTATCTTTGAAACTGGCATCTGATTGCCCTTACAAGTAATACCCGTTCACTCAGTTTTTGAAACAATCAAATATATACCATAAATATCATGGTTCTGCTAACACCTTTTGATGTTTTCTGAAGCCACTGGTAGAACTAACCTTTTTAACCATCTGCTGAGGACAGAAGTCATGTTATAAGTCAAATGGAACTTTGAGTTCTATTTACATTTCTGAACATTTGACCACAAAATTAAGCCTCAGATTCTTAAAAGAAGAATTCAGTCTTCTGTGCAGGTGGAATCTGTCCACTCGTTCATTCAACATTTACTGAGCTGCTGCTTCATGTAGAATGTACAAGTGGGTTAAAAAATGTTTGAGGAGATTACTGTCTCGGTAGCCATCCAACTAATCATCACTCATGCTGAAGTTTTGAATGAGAAAAAAAAAAGAGTTGAAACAATATGTGTTAAATTTTGCACACAAATAGCCCTAGGGAGCACAAAAGGGAAGACTTTTTCCATTGAAAAAATGTATGACTTTTCTGAATAAATTAATATGTATCTTAATCATCTATGTTTCAAATGAGGAAAAAGTTAATTTAACAGAATCATTCTGTAAAACCCCTATTGCTTTGAATCATATGAAACTTGTTGCTAATTTGAGGCTTTCAAATTTAAAGTCATAAGATAAGTTGATCAATCAATAACCTTGAAATTTAGGAAAGCGACTGACATGGGCTAGCCAGGACATTTTTTTGCAGTAATTTGATTTATAACTCTGCCCTAATCACTCTTAAAAATCAGCTAGACAGTAAAAAGTTCTCTACCTTCAAACCTCTTGATGAAGTTTTGCAGATTAATCTGAATGAGTTTAAAATGTGAAGAAAGGATGGAGAGAATCTAAATTTAGTTTCTCTGGATAGCCACATGCAAAAGAATGAGACTAGACCACTATCTTATACCATACATAGATATCAACTTAAAATGGATTAGAGACTCCAATGTAGGACCTGAAACAATAAAACTCCTAGAAGAAAACATAGGCAGTATTCGCTTTGACTTTGGTTTTAGCAACATCTTTCTGCATATGTCTCCTCAGGCAAGGAGACAAAAGCATAACTAAACAAATGGGACTATTATCAAACTAAAAAGCTTCTGTACAACAAAGGAAACATCAACAAAATGAAAACCTACCAAATGGGAGAAGATATTTGCAAATCATGTATTTAATATCCAAAATATATAAAGAATTCAGGCAACTCAACAACAGAAAAGCTAACAATCCAATAAAAAAATGAGCAGAGAAACTGAATAGATATTTTTCCAAAGAGGCTATATAGATGGACAACAAGCACGTTAAAAATGTTCAACATCACTAATTATCAGGGAAGTGTAAATCAAAACCACGGGGAGATATCACTTCACACCCATTAGAATAACTATTATCAAAAAGACAAGAAATAACAAGTGTTGGAGAGGAAGTGAAGAAAGTGGAACCCTTGTGCACTTTTGGTGGGAACGTAAATTAGTGCAGCCACTATGGTAAATGACATGGAGATACCTCAAAAAATTAAGAATAGAACTATCATGTGATCTATCTATTCCCCTTGTGGGTATTTATCCAAGGAATACAAAAACACTAATCTGAAAAGATATATGCCCCCCTGTGTTCATCACAGCATTATTTAGAATAGACAAGATATGGAGACAACCTAAGTGTCCACTGATGGATGAATGGATAAAGAAGATACACACACACTTACAATGGAATAATAGCTATGAAAAGATGACATCTTGGCATATGGGACAACATGGATGGACCTTGTGGGTATTATGTTAAGTGAAATCAATCAGATGGAGAAAGACCAATACCATAGGATTTAACTCATATGTGGCATATAAAAACAAGCAAAACAAAACGAATGAACAAACCAAACTGAAACAGATACAGAGAACAGAGTAGTGGTTACCAGAGGATAAGGGGGTGGAGGGAGGGCAAGATGAGTAAAGGGGGTCAACAATATGATGACAGATGACAACTAACATTTTGGTGGTGAGCACACCGTAGTGTATATAAATGTCAAAATATAATATTATACACATGAAACTTATGTGTTATAAACCCATGAAAATATAAAAAACTAAAAATTTAATAAATGAATTTACTTTAATTAACTTTTGAAACAGCAACATACTTTGCCCAATTTACTTAGCTTCAGAATTTTCATTTGTACAATTTGAACCAGAAGAAGTACCTTTATTCATCTTTTTTTCTCCTAAAATTGTAAGACTAAATTGTTATTACAATGTCTTCATAAAATTATTAATAGAATGCTTTCATAATTATCTCACATAAATATTTAGATAAATTGCTATGTAATAGCTGAATTTTTTCAAACTGTTAAAGTATTATTTCTACAGGTATATTTCAAGGTAAGAAGGATTAAGCTGCACAGATATAATGTTTAATGATATTTCTCAAGTGATAAGAACTTACTATGAGAAGCATGTAATATGTTAGTACCCTCATTATGGAGTTCAGATTCTCTCTTCAGCAGAAAATGCTCAGGGCATATGTGAGTGATGATTTTTTTTTTCTATGCCTATATCCCTATAGCATTTCTTATCATGATCTCATTGTGTAACTGCATTTAAAGTGTGCTCTTAGGGACTTCCCTGGTGGCGCAGTGGTTAACAATCCACCTGCCAGTGCAGGGGACACGGGCTCGAGCCCTGGTCCAGGAGGATCCCACATGCCGTGGAGCAGCTAAGCCCGTGTGCCACAATTACTGAGCCTGCGCTCTAGAGCCCGCGAGCCACAACTACTGAGCCCGTGTGCCACAACTACTGAAGTCCACGCACCTAGAGCCGGTGCTCTGCAACAAGAGAAGGCACCACAACGAGAAGCCCGCGCACCGCAACGAAGAGTAGCCTCCGCTCCCTGCAACTAGACAAAGTCCACTTGCAGCAACGAAGACCCAACGCAGCCAAAAATAAATAAATTTAAAAAAAGATGATTCTTTAATAAATAAATAAATAAATAAAGTGTGCTCTTAAGCATCTGCCAATTAAAGAAACTCAACATAAAGACCCAAAGACCCCATCTGAGTTTGTTAAGTGATGCAGTGTTAATAAAACTGTGGCTCATTGGAATCCAGTGTGTTACAGGATTTTTTGCACACTTAGCTCTTCAACTGATTTGCTTTGGATTCTAGTCAAATTACTTGGCACCTTGGTTAAGTGGGCTTGTGAAAAATACCTCATGTATACAACCACTTCATATGGAGCTAATAGCTATGTGCTTGCTAAGTATTTTGTGAGAAGAAAAGATGAGAGAGCAAAGAAAGCTGGATTTCCTTAAAAGCCCTGAACTGTAACATGTATGTAAAGCCTGGGTAATTACTGGGCAGAAACAGGCCTGCCAGTAAAAGCCAAATATATGCAGCTCCCTTCTTTTGCTGAAAATCTGTCCTAGTTTCATGTTAAATTATATATTAAAAGAATACTGCATTTTTCTCTAATGATGTTTTTATAATACAGACGGTATGTTTCTGACCAAAGACTCTACATCCACAATATATGATAAAAGCAAAGGTATAATTATAAAATATCATATTCAACTCATTTAAGTAGTAAAGTATATTCTAAACCTCATAATGGACAAATATAGGCACTGTGAGGTGGTTATATAAGTCTCTAATATATTTTAGAAAGGTATATATCATGTTCAAACTAATTTCACCCATATCTTAAATTATAAGTATATGAAATGAACACATTAACTTTAATTACCACTTATTTACACTAATATAAGTCTGTTCCCCAACAAGAAAGATGTACATATGTATATGGGTGTTTGTATGAGTTAGATAACTGGCATCTTTTTTAAAACTGTCCAAGAAAGTTTGAAGTAATGAATTTTCATGTAGCATGAGGAGGTAATCAAAATTATTCTCCCATATTTCTTTAATTCTAAGGTGACATATGTTGTATATGACCTTAAGTTAGTGAAACTTTTTTTGGAAAGAAAAAGCAAGTACACCAAATGTGCACATTAGAAGGAAAATTCTGGTTTTATACATTTTATAATGAAAAAAATGAAAATGGAATACATATTTTTATTTACCTTAGAATTAAATTTGAATTTAAGCTTCATTTCTACAGTAACCTTTAGAAATTTTTATTGTGCAGTCTTTCTTGATGATAATTTGTAATTTGCTATGATTGATTTAGAATTTCCAAATTTCCATCCATTTTTAGAATTCAAATTTTTGGCTAAAACCATCAATTATTTGAAATCTTCTCTCAATCTAGACTGTGCATGAGGCCAGTGTCTGAGCTGATCCTCTAGAGAGCTTCATGGAGAGTATAATAAGGGGAGCCCTTGTTGAGTAATTTATAGTTGATTAACATCCTCATGAATTGCTCCCAACTTCATTCATGATTCTGAACACTTGAGATAATTGAAATACCAAAAGAATGAGTATAAAGCTTTTAGGACGAATGGATACTTGAGCCTACTCACAGTCTCTTTGAGGCAGAGGCTCATTTTGTGCATAAGTGTAAAGAAATATATTTTTGGAAAAATAATTCTAGTTCCAGTTAGAAGATGGTGAACTCAGAGATTTCATTTATCACTGCTCAAAGTGTTTAGAGCCATTGAAAACGTTTCCCCGTAGACCTTGACATGATGGACTTCTTTTAATCAGCAATTACAAAAGTTGACCAAGTGCCAGGCATCAGTGAGTAGATTATTGGGCAAAAATCAGTTTTTTTCCCCATGTACAAAACCTGTATGCATCCTGTCCAAGGACAGACTTCAACAGGCAAGGGAAAGTTTATTCAAAACTATTGCAATTGGAGAGAGAGATTGGACTAAACTCTGCTGAAACAAAAGGTGGGAGAGTTTCTCAGCTCTGGAGTGAGCTAGTGGACTGGTACTGGAGGGCATTAGGAGGAGACTGGTTAATGTGATGAGGCCATCTGTGTTTGCTAATCAGCACTTATTGAAGGTAGACTCTTGCCCTCCCACAGAGGATGCGGTGCTATCTTTCTTGATGATTACATTTTTGAAAAATGGCTCCCATGTCCTTGAGAAAGACATTCCTGGGTTGTAAATCTGGCAAGATTACTAGAAGAAGATTTACGTGTCAAAGGGGTGAAAAAAGAATTTGCATGTTTTTTAGAGTAAATGTTCTAAAGAAGGGGAGGTCAAGGGCCTACAAGTCAGGAAGAAACCTGTCTAAAGTTTTATTAAGCTGAAAGGAATGTTAAGGCTGTCTTGGTCAATCTAAACCTTGAACACAGGTACAGATGTTTGCCAACTCTAGAGAAAAGCCTACAAGTACGGCAAGCTCCTTTACCTTTAATCTCCCATCCTCCCTAATCTGATTTAGATATTTCACTTGTGTTGTCACAGGCCTACCAATATCACAGAATTTATCAGGTCAAATTGCAATTTTTTGTCTGTTTACTACTCTTGACACTAGACTATAAGGTACCTGAGAACAGGGATCCTGTTTACATTTGTAACCACAGGACCTACTGTAATTCCCCTTACCTCAATTAATGCCTGCTAAAATAAACTGAATTCTCAAAAATTAACAGAAGAGTAGCTGAGATAGGAAATAAGAATGTGGGAATTACAAAAAAATTAAGAGCCTTTAGTAAAATGAAGATGGTAAGGGAATATGATCAGAAGCCATATATTCCTAGAAGGTATGAAATTTTCTAGTAAATCCTAGAAAACTAGAAGTTGGCCACACCCAGTGGAGATAGGAAAGAGGGCTCACATTTAATGTACACTATATGGTAGACACTATGTTAGCATATCAAATTTAATCCTTTATCTGTGAAGAAAGCACTGCAAACCCTATTTTATAAGTAAGAAAACATACCTGGAGTGGCCATATACCACCTACCAAACAGTGAACCAAGATTTAAACACTCACCTTTATGGCCCCAAGTCATAAAGCTATTAAACTTGGCTGCCTTAAACATAAATTATAATAGTTTAAGTTTAGGAGAGAACAATGATCAATACTTTTAACTTTGCATATGAGGTGATATCCCTAAGAAGGGATCACCCTCAAAATATAAATAGAATCAATAAGTATCAGATGTATCTTTAAATACTAGAGACAAGCAAGGTTGTAAAGAAAACTTGTGATGTTTGGGGGGTACCTTGCAAAACTTTTGAAGGTGGTGTCACCACAAGGAGGCTCTGTCTCTTGGTAGCACCATCAGCTCTGCTTCTGGATTGGATGGATATTGAGATGACATTAGAAGTGCTCTTCTCTTAGAGTTAGGACATTCTCTGATTCTTTAGTAATGAAATACCTTTGATTCTTTGCTTTATCACCAAAAAAGATTGTTTAAAGGAACCACCTTTCTGTTTTTCCAGGCACACACTGGGAATGCTATTTACTGACTCTCATTACATGCTGGAGATATGGTGGTAGTCCCCTTATATATCCCAGTATACCGTACAGAAAACAGTAAGGCTTCTGGCATCAGCCCCATATGGTTAAATAAGCTACTTAAAGGAGGATATTCCTGAACTGGAGAGGGATGTCTGGGACAAGAGCAAGCAGGATGGAGAGGATTTAATCAACAATTTAGTTTTATCTGGAAGCCTGATAAAATTCAAATACCCGTGTCTCGCTTACATGGGACTTATTTTTCAACATAATATGGCTTGACAATTTTTCTTAAGAATTTGGGATGAGAAGGAAAAATTAATAATTTAATCTAGTCAATAAAAGGAATATTGATGTTCCTCATATTTCTTTGAAATCCTTTGGTAAATTTCTTGACTTGTCATCTGACTGATTTTTACGCTTTTCTAGAAAAAAAGCATACCGGGAGGAAGTAAGACCTAGTGCTTTTCTAGTGTACTCCTGGCATTCTTCCAACTCTTCTGGAAAACATCATTCTATCACTTATATTCCTGTAGAATTGTAAGCTGAAATGAAGAACCCTCTTACACAGCCTCTTAGACAAAAGTATCACGATATTCTTACAAAGACTCTATCCAAACAGACATATTTAAAATAATTATTAGTTCATCATCATGCCCCAACAAGACTGCAGGGTTGCTTTGTAGCAGAATCAGGCACCCTTAACAGGAAGATGCATGGGAACAATGGTGAAAAGTGATCGAGATCTTACAAAGGCAAATGCTTTGAATTAAATCTTTGTGAAAAGACATCTTGGGGAAAATGAGTTTTTTAACCTAAGAATTGTTTCCTGAGATTGATACATTATTTCATAGCTAAACATCAACCACTTTCCGTAGAATAGATAGAACAATGGAACTTTTAGTCTTTACATAATTTAGGGCACTTACAAAACATTATCAGTGTTAGCTTGAAAATGAATAATATTTCTGTGTCGTCCCATTATCTTTAAAACTGTATAGATATATAAAGAAAGGAAGTTACTTACAAAAATAAATACTACAAATATATTTGATTAATGACGTTCTATTTTTATGTCATACATAGACTATAAAAAATTGCATTCTTTTAAATTTGAACAAGATATAAGTATATATATATGTATACATACATACACACAAATGTGCATTATCTATCTAACTCCCATTTCCAGTGGGAAAAAAAAGAAAAGAAAAAGCCTACAAAGCATTGTCGCTTTGGGTCTCCTAGATTGACTAATTTTTGACTAGTTTGACTGAATGGGCTGATTTGATACTACAATACCTGTAAAGGCACTAACTTGCTTCTATTAGTAAATGGAAGAAAATCCAGTACGTATGGGCTCTCTTGATGCAATATGTAAACAGTCAGCAAGTTCAAAGAGTAAGCTGAACACCCTGGCAGAAGACCTCAACTTTGACCGTAGTCCCATCTCTGGCTTGGACAATTCACCTAACCACCATAGACCTCATATTCCTCATCTGTAAAAGGAGGCCTCCAAGATTATTTTCAGCTCTAAAATTCCTAAAGTTCATGTCCATCAACTCTAAGTAGCATCATTCTTTTTTCTCATAGAAGAATTGTTTTACTGCATTGGTCATTTGACTAATGTCTATGTAAATATGAGAAGTAGCAGGCTTGTTCGCCAATACATTCCCGTATCAGGCAGAAAATTTTCAATGCTGGCTTTTTCTTTGTTTGCTTTTTCTTCATGTCTGATTCCATGTTGCAGAGCTGATTTTTAGTTTCTGGAAGTTAAAAACATGCAGGTGCGGATATAGTATGCTGCAGCCAGTTATATCACCAGCCATAATGTTTTACAACAACTGGCTTTTTTGCATGGTCTTTAGAAGAGGGTTAGATGAGCGCTTCTGTTTTCCTTTTCTTGAGAAGTTTTATAACACCACCAAAAGGTCATCTTTAAAATGTAAGACAAGATTAACAACAAAATCTTGGAAGACAGCCAGTCCACCAAGGAAACAAACCCAAAGGACTATTTACAGATGCAAACCTTAAATAAGCAACAGAACCCGAGAGTGGGGTGAAGGCAGGGGAGAGAAATACTTTGTAGCAAAGAAATACTTTCAAGAGATGCCTCAGGGCATTGAACTGTTGGAAACCAGTAGCGGTAAACAAACCTGGCCCCCAGCAATTGCTAAAGGCACATTCATGAGGAAGTTGGAAGCAAAAAGTCTAAGATCCTGAGTGAGAGAAGCAGAATCATGAGGCACACCCACACTGGGTTCTATATGCTGTTGTTAAAACAAAGAGAAGTTGATGTAAATATTTTAATTGCAAGGAATTGAAAAAGTGGTTTCCAATCCCACTAGTTGATGCCAGGCCAGGTTTTTGATTATATAACTGAGGATGTAGGTCTATAGTCCTGACAACTGAGTAATAGAGAAGATGCTGTTTTCTTCCCACAAAAATACCACTTCTGGGCTTCCCTGGTGGCGCAGTGGTTGAGTCCGCCTGGCAATGCAGGGGACACGGGTTCGTGCTCCGGTCCGGGAAGATTCCACATGCCGCGGAGTGGCTTAGGCCCGTGAGCCACGGCCGCTGAGCCTGCGCGTCGGGACCCTGTGCTCTGCAACGGGAGAGGCCAGAACAGTGAGAGGCCCGTGTACCGCAAAACAAACAAACAAACAAACAAAAAATACCCAACCACTTCTCCTACTAACAGTTCTAAAGGGAGAGAAAGCCTTTAACAGAGAACACATTGAAGGAGAGTCACAGTTATTTAAAACCAGAAACTTAAATATTGATGTAAGAAGCAAGTAGGTTTAGGAAGAGAGCAAGTTACAGAAATTGATAAAATCTTTGCACTTTTAGTTGAAATTTTTTAAAATTATAGACAGAAATGGAGAATTCTCTGCAATTTGTATTTTATCCAGTATTCAACTAAGTGGCCTATTAGTTTAGTAGGATGAAAACTATCTTGCTGGCAAATGTGGAAACTAATACTGAAACAAAAATATAAGGCAGAGACATATTTTTGTAGCAAAGGATTTCAGCAGCTTTGTCAAGGTTGACACCAGAATCATATTATAGTTATACTTAATATAAATGTTAGATTATGAAATAGATAAATGTATATTCAGGAGAAATAGTCAATAAATTGTACATAACATACTACAGTTGTAAATGTTAGGTTCTTTTCAATGAATACTTTATAGTGTTTTTGCGATCTTTTTAAAGAGCCTAGTTTTTAAATAAATACTATTTCAGATTTTGGGAATGAGAAGTTTAAAATAAGATGAACCAGATTTCTACAATGCATTTTCTGATGCTCAAAGTGGGCAGACTACAAAATGGAGCATGGCTGAGGCCATGTGGTAATCAGTGTGTTCCTTGCACTGTTTGAATTATATTATACATCCGTAATATGCAGGGGCACAGATCACTCATAGGTTATGCTTTTTAGGCAAACTTTTACACACGAATAATAACTAATTAGAATAGACCTTAGCAAAGCCGTGATGTTTGCTTGTTTCATCAAGCTCCACTTTCTGAGTTTCCCCTGTGAGTCTATTGATTGCTCTGTCTTCTCTATTCCCTAATACCCTCTGCACAACACTTATGCCCTCAAGTTCTCTTCCCTCTTACACATCATCAGAACTTGCTTTTGGATCATTCAGGCTGAGGTAAAAATGACTACGATCTTAAAGCACAACCAGTATTTGAATTTTAATGGGAAAAAAAGATTTAAGGTAAAGGGATGAGATTCAGAGATAAAGGGATGAGAGTTGAGTGCCAACCATGAGTTAGTAGATGAGAAGACATTTTTAGGCATCCAAACTTTTCTGCATCTCTATTCATAATACTAATTCTGCAAGCTATATAGTTGGAGACATGCAATCATATGAAAGGCTCAAGATACCAGAAAATAGAAACCAAATCTATTTCTTCTTAGTTCATAAATAGGGTGTGGGTTTACTAAAGAGGACATTAAAATTGCTCCCTGTTTCCTGAACCCAATCCATCCAGCAAGGGAAAGGAGTTGAATAATGTGGCATTTGAGTTGGTTAATGGCAGGGAGAATTCAGAGTGGAATTACAGATGTAAAATGGATATCAGGATGTTATTAGTGTGTATGTGTCCATTGTGTATGTGTATAGAAGCCACCTCTGTCATCTAGGAAAAGACATTTAAATCTCCCAGAGTTATTAATTCACTGAGAAGAAACGATAAAGTTCAGCATCCTTTTGTTGCTAAATTGGGTCATATTTGAGGGATGAATCAATAACAATGATTTCCTTGAAAGGTCTCTCAAGGCTATTGATTTTTTTATGGCACTGGTATGCAAGGGGGTTGTTCTGAAAGGACACAAACAGGTAATACTATCTTTCAAGAACTTTGGTAGTAGTAGTTGAGCAAAAACGACAGTATGATAGAAAGCAGTTAGTTTTCTTTGTCTCATATACAGAGTTAAAATTAAAAAGTGAAAAGACCCTACGTTTTATCATTTTATATTTAACACTTATTTACATAAGTGTTAAAACAAATTGCTCTTACTACCCGTTATGATTATTAAGGTACCAAAAAAAATTCACTTTGAAAACGATTCCTGAATATGGATACATTTTGTATTCAGAATCACATGGAAAAAGAAGCCTCTTAACTTCCATGGGCCAGTGTCCCATAGTTATTGATCATTATTCATGGGAAATAAATTAATTTTCTAACATTCCATCATTTGCTATTTTTTTAACAAAAGAGGGATTTTATTGTTCAGCACAGGGAGATATAGCCATCATTGTATAATACTTAAATGTAGTATAATCTATAAAAATATTGAATCACTATGTTGTACACATGAAACTAATATAATATCGTAAATCATCTATACATCAATAAAAAAGAGGTATTTTAGTTTTCTTATCAGCTGTTCTGTTCTTTGTTAAGAAGGGAGGAAAAAAACACTGATTCTAAGGAAGTCAGATCCTTGATTTGCCTGATGATTGTGAATATGAAAAAAGTGTTCTCTACAGAACAGTAGCTCTTAATCAAAAAAGGCCGGCTCTAACGTACTCTACAAAGAAGAGTGTGCCAAGATATAGCAAATCCTTTTTGATGTTTTTGAAGTTTAAACAAATAGTGTACTCTGCATGAATCTTATCTTTCAACTAAATCGTTCTGCTGTGGAATTTATGATGCTATAGTACTAGTTTACGAAGAAAGTGCAGTAGGCTCCACATGTCTCCATATCTTATATTGATGGCATTTAAATTCTAATAGCGAACTGCTACTGTTTCATAAACTAGGAGAAAATTGCGCTGACAACAAGCAGGAGAAGCTGGCAGAAACAATAGATTTTCCACTCTGCTTTCTATTGTTTGTAAGCCTAATTACCCTAGTTGACCAATTAATGACAACACATGACAAAATTTTCCTGACTGCTAATTAATTAGCTCTAAGTTCACTAGTTCTGTTACTGCTAAGGCTTCCACTAATTCTATGTGTGAATGTCTTCTTACCCTACTCCTCCTATTTTCCTCTTTGAACTTCCTCATAGGTAGAGAACCCATTTGATTGACTTAAGAGTCAGAAGATACTTATAATCAGAGAAAAAGCAAAAAAGAATGACTATAATGCCAATTAGTATAGCTATTAATTAGAAATTATGTTTTGAGGATTTTCAGACAGAAGAGGGGTAGAAATGATAATAGTTTAGTTTTAGGAAAGCTGTAGTACACAAATAGAACCCCAAATCACACCACAGATAATTTTCCAGGAATTTAATATATCTGATATACACTCAATTTGTGCCCATGAATGGTGAGCAACTAGAAGTAAAGGAGAATCACATAGTTACATTTCTAGACAAATCAGGTTCTCAGAATGATGTAATAATGGCAGTTTACCTCTATCACTTCTTAGGCTTTCTTATTTACTATGCTAAATGTTAAATGAGATTTCTGAGTAAAAGCATTACAATGACTTCAGCATTGTGGGACATGAAACACAGTGAGAACTCAGAGCAGGGAAGGAAATAAGTAAGGTAAGAAGGAAAAAGAATTGAAGGAGCTGAAAGATGTATTACTTGGCTGTCAAGTGTTAGGAAAGTTTATTTGTGCCTTTTCTTAGTCTTCATAATGCTCTTGTCAGAATGGTAGTAACATACCCAGTTTTTTAGATGAGCGACCTTTAACTATAGGTTGCACTTGATTGTCTGCCAGGTCTTCAAGTCTGTGATGGAGGCAGTAATGTCACAAATTTCAATCCCAGTCAAATCAAGACCCGGTAGAAACACCATTATGGAAGTGCATAGTTTTGACCCAAATTTGACCACATTAAAATGTTGTTCTTTCTTCTCCAGGATGATAGTCTATATTTCAAGAAGAATTATAATTCTTGCCCCATAGCAATTTCTCTGAGTTCTTTGTTCCAACTAAAGCCTTTGATTGATTTTCATATTAGCAAAGCCCTGGAATTATATGCAAAATGCTATGAATAGTTATCTACCTATCTATTTTTAGCAAAAGGATGCAGAGCCGTTATCAGATTCTCAAAACTCAATCAGATTATCTAACAGTTTCCATTAAATGAGGTAATGAATGACCTTTCTGGATCCAAACATTATAATATTTTCAATCCTTACCGTGGTCCCCGAAATGTCTATTATCTCTAATTATCAGTAAGGGAACTGAGGCATAGTAAAGTCTAAGTAAGTGAGAGGTCTGGAATTCAAATCCAGGTCAGTTTCAGGCTTGAACACGACTAATTCTATAGCCTACACTGCATTCTGTGCTCTCACTGTAGATAATCAATAAGTGTTCATTTCTTTCCTTTACCCCAGTTGGGGACAAAGAACATGGGTGTGTGAAAGAAAGTACAGATTACTTTTAATGTAAATGATATAATAATAATGCTAGTCAGCAGTTACAGAATATTCATATTGTGCTAGGAGTTGAGCATTAAGTACTTGACAGGCATTCTTTTATTTAAAATCTCATATATATAATACCTACCTTAGGAAGTAGGGAATATAAATGTGCCAAGGTGATTGAAATAACGTGGTCATGTACAGGCAATGAAACTGGGAAAGGGTTTTCTGGGCTGATGGTTGAATGTTGGCCAAGACATTAAGGGGTGAAGGGATGGGCACTGGTGGGGAGACTGAAAACTTATTCATCATGGGGAGAAAACACTGGTGTTTAAGCATCGTACTGCTTGCTTCAGAACTGTTACCCTCATAACCCGAAAACTGAGGTTTTGCTGAAAGCTGAAGGCAGATTGCTTGCAGTGTGAAAAAGAATTTACTGATATCTATTCATCTCTTCATGTTTGAACCTGACTGTTTTGCAGATTTGTTGAAATGACTCAAGTTCTCTTTCAGATCTGGACTAAATGTCTGTATCACAGCATTAGGGCCCATGGAGCAGCATTTGCAAGCCCATACTCACCTCCCCCCTTTTTAGTGTTTTGCACTCTGGAAAAGCAAACAACAGCAGCAACAACAATATTTTATTTCCTTTTATCTATAGTTATTATTCATCTTGTCAAGAAACCCAATTTGATATATTTATGCTAAAATATAAATGAAATTTTTCCAGTTTTATTGAGATTTAATTGATATATAATATTGTATCTGTCCAAGGTGTACAATGTGATGGTTGATATATATATATATATATATATTTATTTATTTATTTATAGTGTGAAATGATTACCACAATAAGTTTAGTTAACCTTAATTCACATAATTACAAATTTTATTTTTGTGATGAGAACTTTCAAGATCTACTCTCTTAGCAACTTTCAAACATAAAATACGGTATTGTTAACTGTAGTGACCGAGCTGTACATTACATCACCATTACTCACTTATCTTATAACTAGAAGTTTTTACCTTTTGGTCATCTTCACTCATTTTCCTCACCTCCAACCCCCAGCTCTGGCAACCGTCATTCCATTCTTTCTATCATGAGTTCAGTATTTTAGATTTCACATATGAGATCATGAAGTATTTATCTTTCTCTGTCTGACATTTCATTTAGCATAATGCCCCCCAAATCCACCCATGTGGTCACAGATAGCTAGATTTCCTTCTTTATCATGGCTGAATAATGGTAGGTTGTATGCACCCCATTTTCTTCATCCATTCATCCACAAAAAAACACTGAGGTTGTCTCCATGTCTTGGCTACTGTATTGGGTTGGCCAGAAAGTTCATACAGCTAATGAATACACTGTTCAATAAAACTTGGTGAAAATGAAAAATGTGTCTTTTATTTTTACTTAAAATAAATCTTTGGCAAAGCCAGCTAGGCATCCCTTTGAGTAATGACTTATATCACATTGCAATATTTTAAACGTATGAACAGTAATAGCTGAAATGACAAATGTTACTAATATTGACACAATTTATCAAGGAGAATATGTTAGAATATGTTAAAATGCAGATGGACAGTGAAAGAACAAATATAACTTTTAACTAAATATTGTCTTGATATTTAGACCATTGGTTAAAATCATGATAACAGGTTTCATCCACTTCAAAACAGCAGAATATTTGCAGATCACTTAACATTTACTAGGTATGTTCTCAGTCTGGAAGGATATATTTCATTTACATGTGTCATTTAATTTAACCACATCCCTCTGTAATAGATAGTGTTATCCCTATTTGCAGATAGGAAACAGGCTCAGAAAGATTAAGAATGTTACCTAATTCTAGTAAGTAGCCAAACCTAAACTGATCTAATTCCAGGGCAAAGCTTTTTCTGACACATCAGTGGGTCTTTATCTCTTTGACAATTGTTGAACATTAAAAGTCTTCTTCCAGGTAAATGCATAAAGAAACAACATGAGCAATGACATAACAATACAAGTCTCCCTAAATAATTGGTGTGTTTGGCCTTGCTTTTGCTGATAGATCTTTTGCAAAATTGCTTTTCTCTGAGATAGTGGACTTTAAATATTTTCTTTGAAGACTTTCCTAAATTATACCGATCAGAAACCTACTTTGCTTTAAGGCTAAAGAAAAATGAAAGCTTACTTAACTACACTTAGGTGCCAGGGTCATGCTATGAGCTCTACACCTGCCAGGATTCACTCTAAGATAGATAGGGTGGCTCAGCAAACTGTCCAGAGTCCTGTGATTTCTTTCTGATATTCTGAAGTAGAAATAATTTAATAACTGTTCACAAAAGAGAGAAACACTGTTTCTTGGTCCTCAATATCATACTGCTGTAGGCTAATTCTTTCTCTTTTCTGTTGCCCCTTAGTATAGAGAGTGTGTTTTGGGGACCCTCCTTCACGATCTTCTCCATTCCAAGAGCATCTTACATAAATCCAGGACTTCTCAAGCAGCCAGTTTTGCCAGATGGTCTTAGGGTTGGTTGTACCCATATATGTATAATCCTGAACTTCTCAAGTAAGGTCCTTAGAGAGCATAATGGCTAAGAGTATTGGTGCTGATACCAGACCTGAGTCCAAGTACTGCCTATGCCCCTAACTAGCTGTGTAACCTTGGAGAAGTAACTTAAGCCCCTTAAAGGGATTAGATTTCTCACCCAGAAAATGGTATAATAAATGCATCTACCCCATATGGTTAGTGTGTAACTTAATGTACCTTGAGATGGTGCATGTTAAGCATTAGCACAGTGCCTGTGTCTTGTTAGTAATACCTGCTTTTATTATTAATTATTCTCTTTATATTCCCAGTTCCAGCCAGGTGCCTAACGTATAAGAGCTGTTCAGCAAATATTTACTGGATTGAACCAGCTCTGAAATTTAAGCATTGGATCAGCAGCAAAGTAGTCACCCCACCATCATTTCTCCCACAGAAAGGGAGAATAGATGGAAGCCAGCCATCATACTTCCTTTTCTTAGTCTAAACTTCCCATCCAGCCCCAGCAATAAAATAATCTTCCTGAACCCCAACAATTTCAAGAATTTTTCAAATCACACTATTTGAAAATAGCTGGGTTGTCCTAATCTTATATGTCCCAGTACCTCAAGGCCACCAAGCTTATGTTAATGAAGTCTAGTTAAGATAAATGATTAGTTAGTAAACCAACTGCTTATGAGCTCATTGGGCTTTTTAAAATTTACTATCTGCGCTTCATAGAGACACAAGTAGTTTGCTTTTGTAGGACACTCAACAGTCAAAGTAGTCTTTTAAAAAGCACAAATCAGACGCTATTATTGCACTGCTTCTAACCTCTAAAGGCTATCTATTGTAAAGAGATTAAATTTTCAACTACTTAGCCAGGCTCACAGGGGCCATGTGCTCTGGTCACTTGCTACATCTTTCCCTGACCTTCATGGGGTTCGAGGCACAGTTGTCTTTTTCAGTCCCTCAGATGCAACAATCTCTACTTCTTGCTCTCCCAGCTTTAGATTGGCTAATCCTTCTACCCAGACCAATTTCCCTCTGATCATTAAGGTCTCGGTTCAAACGCCACCACTACTATCTTGACCAAAGAGACCTGCCTCCTCAGTGCCTCTCCATCCCATTGTCCAGTCGTATTTCTGTCACTGTACAAAATTTATGTACATGTTTACTCTGTCTTCCTCCACCAGTAGACATTTGCTTAAGAGCAAGGACTTTGTAATTTTTTGCTCACCACTGAATCTTCCAAGGCTTGCAGCAGACACTGGCACCTAGAAGGTGTGTAGGAAATGTGTGTCTAATAAATGAATAAATATGTGAATGAAAAAAAACTGTAAAACACTAACACAAGAATATTCTTCAAAAGAATAATGAAAAATAATTTCATTCAATAAGAGTCATTCTTAGTTACTGATACATGACTTAGTAGTTCCCATTCAATTTAAAATGTTCCATTTTTTTCTGATACTTCACAAGTCATTAATTAACTGTTGCTCACTTTTAAGGCCAATCTGTGAGACATTATTTAACTTGTCTACTCTAAAGTTCCAGCATTAACTCACGCGGGGCTTCACCAAGTACTGATCATGTGTGACCTTGGCCTCTCATTGCCTCAGTTTTCTCATTTGTAACATGGGTATAATAATAGGCTTATTTCATACGCCTATGAGGAGGAAAACCTCATGTGTGTGTGTGTGTGTGTGTGTGTGTGTGTGTGTGTGTGTGTCTATAGATATGTGTTTAAACAGTGTCTTAGAATAGTGTCTGGCACATGATAAGCATTATCGAAGTATTGACTGCTGCTACTAGTACTGTTATTATGAGAACTAACTGTTGAGAATAATCCTTCCTATACTGGTTTATTCCACTGAAGATAAAGGAAACTCATACAATATTAGAAATCAGATTAAACACAGAAAGCCAGTAAAATACACCAGGACAGAAGTTGATGCGAGTGTAAAAGCATAGAAGAAATAAAAGGGTTTTTGTTTTTGTTTTTCTTTTTTAAAGAAGGAAAGAGCCTAGAAATAGGACAAAAACTATTCATTGGCTATACTGACATGGAGATCGCTGGTGACCTTCATAAGTAAAATTTCAGGACAGTGGGCAGAGAGATTACGGTGAGAGAAGTCAGATGGATGTAAATTATAGAGTAAATGTGACGTGAGGAAATGGAAACAATATATGATGATAACAATTTTGAAAAGTTCAGACATGAATTGGCTAAAGAAGATATGCAGGGATTAGGGGAGGAGGGGGGCTTTCATGTTGCATGTATAGTTTTTAACATTTTAAGTTGGAGTTACTAGTCTAGAATGAGGATGAATTTTGGCAAGAATCATTCATAAGGATTAGATGGGTTGTAGAAAATGCAGTGCTGTGAAGTACTTGAGAAGATGAGAGAAAATGAAATGCTATCTGTAGTGCACGTGGCCTTTTAACTTTAACTCCTGTAGTGAAAGGGAATACAAAGATCAATGCAAATGCTAATGAATTAACGGATTTGGCAGTGGACTATTTACTGACTTCTGTGTTCTTAATGAGTTATGAAGCACCTCACCAGATCAGAGTGAAGGAAGTAGAGAGGATGGAGGAAAATTTGAGGAGGGTAGGTAAAGCTTCTAAGAAAATAGTCCTTAAGGAGAATTAGAAGGAACTTACTGTAAGTCAGAGCAATATTTCCAGTCTTGAAAATCCATTTGAAGTTGGTGATTATTAATTTATTGGAATACCAATTTGCCCTGCCACATGATTTTTCTCCAGCTACCTGGATATAAGTTACACAGAGGCAGAAAAGAGTGAGATAACAATCGAGGGAAAATACAATTAGTATTTTTTTAATCTTTTTCCACTTCCCCGCTCCAACTCTGGGGAGGCTTCATGGACATGGCTGCCCTCCCAGCCTCCAGCACCACTCTGTTATCAAAGAACTCAAAGAAATGGAACATAGGTTTCCCACTTATTAATTTAGCAAAATCAAAAATTATATATAATGCTTTTTGTTGGCAAAGATTTTTGCAGTATAATTTGGTTCCATCTTTTGACAAGTAATTTGGCAATGTCTAGCAAGATAAAAATGTTAATAGCTTTTTACACATTAATTCTAATTCTGGAAGCTTATGCCAATAAATAATTTATAATCCAGAAAATTATTATATAAAGATGCTCATTGTCATATCATTTGTAATTACAAAAAATTGGAAACACCTTTAATTGTTAACAGTAGGAAAACACTTTAGGAAATTATATCCACTTAGTAGAAAATTACACAGTTACTATATTATAATTACAAGATGATGGAGCAAAATAGAATAATGCTTAATAAAGAAAGAATGAAGAAAGCTGACCTAAAATAATGTCTCCCTTATGACAGTAATTAGGTAAACATATCAATATTTATTAAAACTTAAAACCAAAATAAGGTTTTAAAAGCTCTGTACCAGTAATGGGGATGTAATGTTTGTTTCAAAATATTTTTTAACATAACTCTTATAATTTTGTTTTTTCTACTCCTTTTCTTAAGAATTTCTGATTATTACCACATTTTTCATTTCATAGTTTCAAATAAAGTCAGCAATTTTATCATCAGAGAAGATTAGATTTATTTGACAGTTCATCATTCCAAGTTATTTGGTATAAAAAGACCATATACACTTGTAGGTGCTTTCAAAATAAAAGTTCGAGATTTTTTTTTTTTTTGCTTAGTCTTTCCTAGTATGGAGATTAAGCAAACTACCTAAAATTGCTAGCCATTCTTTTTTCATTTTTCTCATTTTATTGATTTATCTTGCCCTTCACAGGAATGATAACAAATGAGTCTGCAGTTGTATCTGCCAATTTCTTAAATCCTCTATTATCCACATTATGAAATCATACTAATATGAATGCTTCCAGTATTTTCAGAGCTCTTTTGTTATTATACTTTAGCATTCTGTATGAAGTATCTTATGTAAGTGTAAAATTTAGACTCAACTTCTGGAAGCTTTTGATTTCTTAGTTCAAAAATGAGAGATCCTTAGTTCAGCCATATGATTAACAATTACTTGTATAGTAAGAAGCTCCTAAATTATTGTTTTATGGATACCTGGCAGTTTTCTTGCCATTTCTCAGAAGTTCTCTATTAAACACATTCTCTCTCTCTCTCCCACCCCCCCCCACACACATTGTGATTAAAAGCACAGACTTTGGCATCATGAAGTCTAAGGTTCAATTTCCAATTCTGTAGTGACTGGGCCACTTCACTTTAGGCAAGTAACCTAATGTCTCTGAACCTTGTTATTTTCATCTGTAAAATAGAGATTACAATTATATTAGACAATCCTCAAAACATCCGTAATGATTTTAGAGTTTCAGAGTCAGGTACAAGCAGGCACTCAGTAAATGGCTAGTGCTTTTATTACTTTATTATTATTTAGGTCTTGGTTTTCCTTGAGTCTGTGAGTCCCCATAATGAAATGTAATTTCCAGTAGATTGAGTAACACCTGTTTTCACCAAAAATTTTAGCTGAGTTCATTACTTTCTGTGCAACCCAGATTAGTTTTCTGCCTTTTCTTCTGTGCCGTATGTAGGTGTTCAATAGATTTATTTAATAAATGTATCGATGCATGAACACGTAGATGAATTTTTAAATGCTTCTTTTTGAGAAGGTAGAACAAATGTGACACAGTACAACAGATAAGAAAATAGTCCATGGGGAAAATGTCAAAGTCATGTATGTGCCCAGGGCCAGCCTAAGAAGAACTGCTTTTTTTTTTTTTAAGGAAAAATGTGTTGAATAGCTTATTTTAATTATTTTTAAAAGTTAAGTACAGGGACTTCCCTGGCGGTCCAGTGGTTAAGACTTCGCCTTCCAATGCAGGGGGTGTGGGTTCAATCCCCAGTCGGGCAGCTATGGTCCCACATGCCTCGCAGCCATAAAACCAAAACATAAAACAGAAGCAGTATTGTAACAAATTCAATAAAGACTTTAAAAAGTGGTCCACATCAAAAAAAAAAGTTAAGTACAAAAATTTGCTGCTGATTTACATATTTAGGACCAATAAAATAATGTGAGATTAGCTGTACTAAAACAGAATGTTGAGCTACATTCACATTAAGTGACATTATATAGTCTAAATTTATGGAAAACTTCTGAGATGGCTGAAAAAAAGTAAGATGGTGAGTGACCTTTGAGCAGAAAAAGACAGAAGGAGAAATGGCCTTTTCTACATTCTATTGTGCCTCTAAGTAAAATGCTTGGTAATCTAGCTACAAAGCTGTATGTCATTTGGCTTTAGGCACCTACTGTGATTTACCTTGTGAAGATCAGATTTTGCCATGGAGAGGATTTGTAAAAGTATCACACATTCCAGTACCGTCGGCAACCACAGCTACCAAAAACTCCAGTTTAAATTGATGAACCTAATATCAGATGATCGTATCATTTCCTTGTGGGTGTTCTGGGGAAAGGTGGGTAGGAAATGTATAAAAGTGAATACTTTACTGACTGAAATAACAATTCATCATTTTGAAAATATAAAATACATTAAAGTTGTTATAGCATCATGCATTAATATTTCACTGTACTTTAGACATTGCCTACAATCAATGTTTTCTGCCCTTTGAAACAGAATCATACTTGTGGTATGCATTAATCATATAAAAGATTAAACACTGAAAAGAAATTCAGCCTTTAAAGACAAGTTGCTTTGATTTATTCAGTGGGTTCTTCTAAAAAGTTAATACCAAGAATTATTGCTTGTTGAATTGGAGTTACAAATTCTTTCAGAGTTACTTAGTATTTTCTTTAATATCAGTATCAAGGAAGGTAAAGCAAATTTACATATTTATTATGAAATAGAGGCACATAATCATAAAACAAGAAAACAACGTTTTTATAGACTATATTTTAGAAGTGTTTTAATTTTACAGAAAAATTGAGAAGATAGTATAAAGTGTTTCCATATACACTATACCCATTTCCCTCTATGATGATCAACTTATATTAGTATGTTACATTGTTACAATCAATGAACAAATATTGATACATTATTGTTTACTATAGTCCATACATTAGTCCAGTTCCTTAGTTTTTACCTCATGTCCTTTTTCTGTTCCAGGATTTCATCCAAAACATCACATTACATTTAGTTGCCATGTTTCCTTAGGCTCCTCTTGGGTTTGATAGCTTCTCAGATTTTCCTTGCATGACCTTGACAATTTTGAGTAGTTAGGTTTTTGTAGAATGCCCACTACTAGAATTTGTTTGATGCATTTTTCATGATAATATTGGGATTATGTGTTTTGGGGAGGAAGACCACAAGAGTAGAAGGGTTATTTTGTCAGATCACGTCAAGTGTACAAAGTATCAATATGCATTATGAATGCTGAGGTCGACCTTGATCACCAGGCTGAGGTGGTGTTTTTCAGGTTTCTCCATTGTAAAATTACTGTTTTCCCTTTTCCATATTGTACTTTTTGGAAGGAAGTCAATATGCTCAGCCCACAACTAAGGAATAGAGAGTTATGCTTAAGATGGAGTACTACATAAACTATTTGGAATTCTTTTGCACTGGAGATTTATCTATTCTCCCGCATTTATTTATGTATCCAATTATTTATTTATATCAGAAGAACTCATGGATTTTTATTTTATACTTTGGGTTATAATCTAATTCTACGTTAGTTACTTTGTTCCTCAAATTGCTCTAGTCCTGACCCTTGTGAACTCTTTTCAGTTCAGTGGCTCGTGTGCCACTCTGAGGTATCCCCATCCTATATATTTTCTTGGAACTTCCTAACTTTCTGACATTATAAGATGGTCTTGTATATAAATCTTGTATATTTACTGCCCCAGTCCTAGAGTCAGCTATTTCTTCAAGGATAACTAGGTCTTTTTAGTGGAGAACAGTATTAGACAGCAGGATCTGGGTGTGGGGTGTGCTAATTGCTGCCCGGATGTCATTGCTTCTAGATCTTCTCAGCTGACAGAGCAAAGAGATAATATGTGTGTACATTACCCATGTATACGCACATATCTATAAGTATCTCTCTACATAACCATGTGTATTAAGGTAATATGAAGCAATATTAAGCTAAACATGAATGTATATTGATGTTTCCAACTTCAATCTGTTACCACATAGACCATCTTAGGCTCATCTCTTGCTTATCTTTAAATTTCAACTCCAGAAAAACACTTGACTTTTAGAAGTATGAAAATCAAATTGTAGCTACTTTGGGAAGCCACATCATCTAGCAGAATAATTCTTAAAGGGCAAGGTGTATATCATCAAATTTTAATTTACAGTCAGCAGTACTTTGTAACATCCATAGGCCTCCAGACCTCTGCTTCCAAGAAGATGAAGTAGCCCATTTCTCCCAGGTTCTTGCACTTAAAACTAAAACCCTGAACATAACAACAAACAAACATAGGAAGACACTGAAAGGTGGAAATGAGAAGGCAGACTTAACTAGGGACTTTGGGACTTGAGGAATAACATGGTGATGAGTCCCCTGTGTTTCCTGTTGCTTCCCATACATCCTGGAGAGGGTATTACAGGAACCCCCAATCAATAACCACCAACAGAACAACAGACAAAAAAAGCTTCAAAAAAGAAAACACAAAACCCCCGTTCCCCCTAGCCAAGGTATGAGGAAAGGGGTTGCCAAAGACAGAAAACCCTTTGGGCAATAATATACACACTGCTCGAGCCAAGTGCCAATGGAATATTGCACCCATCCCCTATGTCCTGTGGTTTCAGTTGGGCCAAGCTAGGATTTGATCTTCCACACCACCCCACTCCTGCCCTCCAGAAGAGGCAGCGCTCTGATTCCCCACCAGGGCTGTTTCAGTGTGGTGCAGTGGTGAGCTGAGCCTCCACCCCTTTGCATTAGCGAAGAGACTTTCAAAGGTGGTGCCTGACAGGCTAGTTAACACTGGGCTGCCCTCACACAGTCATGGGGTCCAGTGGTGGGATCTAGCCTCCGTCTCTCCCTGACATCAGTAAGAATAGGATGTTACAGGTTGGAGGGAGTAGGCACCCCACTAACCCCCAACACATGGTGTCAGTGAGACCCAATGGGGTGCTGAAACCCCATAACCGTCCTGAGGCAGTAAGACAGAATGAGATGGCACAAGCAGGGCTAGTTGGCAGTTCTCTTCCTCTTACCCTGGTGTCAGTGGGGCCAGCAGGTAGCTGACCCTCTACCCACACCCGGCATCAACAAGAAGGAATGAAGTGGGAGGAAGGACAGCAAACACTTCACTTCTCCCCTCCCCTGGTGTCAAGAAATCTACTGGGGAGATGAACTTCCACTCCTACTAAAAGGCAACACAATGATATTAATGTTCCCACTTTTCGGGGGAAGGTGTCAGAAGGGCCAATAGGATAGCTGAACTTGTTCTGTCTGCAGTGAGACAATGTAAGTGCCCACTTTTGCTGGGGTATTGACAGTAGGGCCCAATGGAAATCTGTACGTAACCCCCCAGTCCTCATACTACACCTCCAATAGGATGACTTCCTTCTAAAAAGTAATAATAAAATTAAATGGGTTACAGAGTCATATAATAACTCACAATGTTTAGAATACAATTGAAAAATACTCATGGCACCAAGAACCAGGAAATCACAGAATAAATGAGAAAAGACAATAAACCTACATCAGCACTGAGATAAAACATCTATTGAAATTATCAGACAAGGATTTTAAATAAGCTGTCACATAAATGCTTCAATTAGCAATTATGTGTTCCTTGACAGAAATGGGAAAAATAGAAAATGTAAACAAAGAACTAGAAGTTATAAGAATAAAAACAAATGAGAACAGTAGAACTGAAAAATACAAGAATCAAAAAACTTTGCTCAAGAGTAGAGTGGAGGTTACAAAGCATAGAATCATGAACTTAGAAGAGATCAATACAATGTCCCAAATGTACAGAGAAAAATAGACTGAGGGGTAGAGATGGGAGAAAGAACAGGATCTCAAGAACCTGTAAACAGTAACAAAAGCACTAACATTCATATCATCAAAGTTCCAGAATGAAAGAAGAGAGCAAGTAGGACTGACAAAGTATTCAAAGAAATAATGACTAAAAAGGTCCCAATTTTTTAGAAGATATAGCACAAATTCAAGAATCTGAGCAAATCCAAAGAGGAAAAACACAAAGGTATCCTTGCCAAGACACGTCATAATTAAACTTCTGAAAAGTAGAGACAAAAAAAATCTCGAAAGTGGACAGGCAGAAACAATGCATCACTTATTGAGAAACCAATTCCAATGACAGCATATTTCTTGTCTAAAACTATGGAGTCAGAAGCATTGACATAACATTTTTCAAGTACTAAAAGAAAAGAACTCTCAGCCACAAATTCACACTTTTTATATCCACTTTCTTGTTTGACTTATATTAATGGACTACTAACTCATCTTTCTATATCCGGGCCTGCCATCACCCTTCTCCAAAAATCTAGTCACAGTATTTCCAGAGTGATCTTCCTGAAAAAGAAGCAAATTTTTCTTATAAAAATACCTGGTTGTGTTATGAAACTTTTCTCTCTTCTAAGTTACCAGGTAAAATCCTTCAATGGATTCCCATCTTTCTTGGAGTAAAATCTCACATCCAAACTCTCTTTGTCCTTTTGGGCTGCTGTAAGATTATACTGCAGGTTGGGTGGCTCATAAACAACAGGAATTTTTTTCTCACGGTTCTGGAGGCTGCAAGTTCAAGAATAGGGTGCCAGTATGGTCAGATGAGGGCCCTCTTCTGAGTCACAGACTTCTCATTGTATCCTCACATGGCAGAAGAGCTTAGGGAGCTCTGTGGGGTCTTTTATAAGAGCACTAATACCATAATCACTTCCCAAAGGCCCCACCTACTAATACTATCAGCTACGGAAATTAAGATTTCAACGTATGAATCTGGAGGGGAACACAAAGACTAGACCATAGCACTTACCATACATACCTGGACCATGCATGATCTGGCCTCTACCACCCTCTCCATCGTCTTGTTTTTTTTTTTTTTTGCGGTACGCGGGACGCGGGCCTCTCACTGTTTTGGCCTCTCCCGTTGCGGAGCACAGGCTCCGGATGCGCAGGCTCAGCAGCCATGGCTCACGGGCCCAGCCGCTCCGCGGCATGTGGGATCTTCCCGGACCAGGGCACGAACCCGTGTCCCCTGCATCGGCAGGTTTACTCTCAACCACTGGACCACCAGGTAAGCCCCAGTGAGCATTTCTTATACTGATGGTGAATGGAACTCCTTTCTGCACTGATCCTTAACCATTCATTTTCTGGCAACCATGAACTTATCTTCTCTTTTCCTCAAAAATTCACCCTTCCTTCATGTTACATATCCATTTCAATTGCCTTCTACAGGAAGCCCTACTGATATCGCCCAAATACTACTGTCCACAGCATGAATTAAGGTCTTACCGTGTCTTCCTATAGCACTCTGTAATAATTTTTACAGTAACTATGGATTTTCTTATTTGAGTGTCACAATACATTGAATTCTAGGTGGCACGATAATGATTTTAGTAACAGTAACACTGGTGCCTAGTTTAACCCATGACATACTTCAGGTGTTCAATAAATGTTTGTTGAATGAGTGAATGTTTGAATGAATGAATGGTCAATTTGAACTCTTAATCATGTTACTTTTCAAAAATCTGTTACAAGATACCCACAGTTTTCCAGAAGATTAGGGACCTAGGATCTTAAACTTGATTTAATAGAGGAAATTTTTACTCATACATCATGTTAAATACCTCAAAGTAAAACCATAAACCCAGGAATTTAAGGTTATCCATTTGGACTTTCAAGCCAATAATTAATATCTCCTGCCCCGAGTGTATTAGATGGTTTCAATGCTCCACTCATATCTCCCCAGCACTCATCATTCCAGTATATGCTGATAGAATCATGCTGCCACCTGCAATTATCCACCTTAGGGCAGGCCAGAAGTATACAGGAGTTAATGTATCTGGGTGTAGCTTTCAACCAAGGACAGAGGGGACTGGAAGATAAGTACTTCAGGTTTCTCACCGATTCTTGGGATAACTCTGAGACATGTTCTGTAGAGTTTCACAGAACTCCCCTGAAGTACTGGCAGCAGTTCCCTGCAGGAGTAATTTATTCGGTAATGCACCTCTGTTGGCTTCCTTCCATGCCTCCATTCTCAATTCCCACTCCACTTCTGAGTTTTCTGGAAGCACCTCCCAGATGAACAGTTTGCATTCAAATTATTGCCTCAAGTTCTGCTTCTAGGGGAATTCAATTGATAGCCGCCTAACAATCCAGTGCTCCTTACAGAGCCGTCACTGGTTCAAGTACCAAGGCACGGCACATTACGTATCACTCCTCCTAAATCCTAATATTTTTAAACAGATAGGAAAGAGCATGACCTTGAAGAGAAAAAGAGTTTGTGAGGATGGCCAATGGATAAAGGGAAGGAGAGACAGTGCCATTTGCTTTCCATTAATGATAGTGTGAAATTTATGGGCAGATGGTCTAACAGGTGTGACTATAATTTGAGGAGCCTCTCCCTTGGTTACAGAAGACTGCTATTGTTATTATTATGGAACCACAACCTCATGACTTTATTGTTTCACTTGATGTAGCCTTTTCCTTTACCCTTAAATCTTTCTACATCACTGAATTGCAGCCAATAGATTTATTTTCTCCCTATGGTTCCATCACAAAAAAAGACACACATGCGCCTGCGCGTGCACACACACATACACACACACACACACACACACACACAGAGTTTTGTGTATGCCAGTGCTAGAAAAGACAAGCTCATGGTGCATGTATGCAATGGATATTGTACATTACAGGTCTCTGTGAAATAGTCTTCTGCAGGTTCCTATGTTTATTTTATGAATAATTAACTTTAGTAAAGTTAATTTCCTGAAGATCTTGATGAAGACTGAAGAAAGGAAGTAAATTGTAAAGAAAAAGACTTCGAAACTTGCCCTTTTTGCCCTCTCTTTGTGTCTTAATGAACAAAGGATAACTGGGCCTTTTCTGAAGTCTTTGCTTGAGTTGAAGACACAAAATGCAACCTGTACTCTTATCATAATATGTTCCGTTTATGAGTACCCAAACTTATAAACCGTGAATTTCCCTAAAGTTATTATACCATTTAGAAGATGTTTGCTTGGACATTTACTTAAAACCAAACAACTGAGGTCTATATGTCCAAATAATTTCCTTCTCTCTTGCTTGTCTCCATTTCAGTTTCCTGAGTTTCTGGGAAGGCCTGGTTTCCCCAAAGGAATGATTTCTGGTAGAAGTCTGAAGGTCTGACCCAAGAAAAAAAGTCCAGTATAGCCAATGAATTGAGGACAAGAAGGTTTCCAATCAGGTAGGAACATTTAATCTCATACATTACAATCACCTGAAGTAAGGTGTGCTGATAGCTGGATATGATTTAACTGCTTGGAAAAAGATGCATATATATTATATAACCTACCCCACAAGGAAGCTGTTCTCAATTCCCTTAGAGGTTGTGGTGTTTCTCAGAGAGTGCCTTGGGGGAAAATGAATACAATAACAGTATGATGCTTCTTTTTTTTAACTTTTAGCTCACTGTTGCCAAGTACACTTGGTGATCTTGGTGCCTGTGCTTTAATCCCAGGACGTTAGACATGTGGAACAGCACATTAACTGTTTTTAGTATTTTCTCCCAAGACAAATCATTTTTATAGGTTGTCTCCATGGTCTTCTAGTTGCTTATCAAAATTAAGCATCAAGTCTTCTAAGTGAGCAATAGCCCCAGTCAGTGTGAGGAAATCAGCTTGGTTCTTATTGGGGCACAGCTTCTTGGTCTTGGCACAAAGTGGGTTCACATAGGGAGTTAGAAGGAGGAGAATGGGGCATGCGAAAGGGGAGTTCTGGGTTCTCATTTACCTATGCATGTTGAAACTCCACTAACAGCTTTATTTTCATTAACAATTTGTGATAAAAACTTAGGGTAGGGCTTCCCTGGTGGCGCAGTGGTTGAGAGTCCACCTGCCGATGCAGGGGACATGGGTTACTGCCACGGTCCAGGAAGATCCCACATGCCGTGGAGCGGCTAGGCCCGTGAGCCGTGGCCGCTGGGCCTGTGCGTCCAGAGCCTGTGCTCCACAACGGGAGAGACCACAGAAGTGAGAGGCCCGCATACCGCAAAAAAAAAAAAAAAAAAAAACATGCAGTAAAGATATGGAGACAGATAATCCAAACTAATATGTCAGAAATGAGTATACATTTTATATTTTTCTGTCATAAGTATTTCATATTTTATATATTGTCACATCCTTTTTTATTATTTTTTAAGTATAGATGATTACATTAATTTCAGGTATACAACATAGAGATTCAATATTTTATAGATTATACTCCATTTAAAGTTATTACAAAATAATAGCTATATTTTCCTGTGCTGTACAATATATCCTTGATGCATATTTACTTTATATGTAGTAGTTTGTAGCTCTTAAATCCATACCTTTATCTTTCCCCTCCCTCCTTCCTTCTCCCCACTGGTATCTACTAGTTTATCTATATCTGTGAATACGTTTCTATTTTGTTTTATACATATTCATTTGTTTTATTTTTTAGAGTCCACATATAAGTGTCAACATACAGTATTTGTCTTTCTCTGTCTGATTTATTTTACTAAGCATAATACCCTCTAGGTCCATTAACATTGTTGCAAATGGCAGAATTACATTCTGTTTTCATGACTGAGTAGTATTCCATTTTATACATACACCACATCTTCTTTATCCATTCATCAGTTGATGGACACTTATTTTGCTTTCATATCTTAACTATTGTAAATAATGCTGTCGTGAACTTTGGGATGCATGTATCTTTTTGAATTAGTATTTTTTTTTCTTCAGATATATATCCAGCAGTGGAATTGCTGGATCATATGGTACTTCCATTTTTAGTTTTTTATGGACCTCCATACTGTTTTCCATAGTGGCTGCACCAGTTTACATTCCCACCAACAGTGTAGGAGGGTTCCCTTTTCTCCACATCCTCACCAACATTTGTTGTTTGTAGACTTTTTGATGATTAGCTGTTGGGACAAGTGTGAAGTAATATCTCATTGTGAGGGCATGTTTTAAGTCAAACAAATGCTTGGGATGATTTGGGTTTGTATTATTCAGTTTGTTGTCATAACAAAATACTACATCCTAGGAGACTTAAAAAACATGAATTTAATTTCTCACACTTCTTGAGGCTGAAAGTCTGAGATCATGGTGCCAGTATGGTTGGGTTCTCGTGATGACCATCTTCCTGGCTTACAGATAACCAAATTCTCACAGTGTGTCCTCACACTGTGGAAGCTCTGATGCCTGTCCAATTTTTAGAAGAGCATTAATCCTATCATGGGGGCTCCATCCTTATGACTTCATATAGAGCTAATTACCTTCCAGAGACCCTACCATTTAATACCATCATGTTGGAGGTTAGTGCTTCAACATATGAATTCGGGGGGGATACAAACATTCTTTCCTTAACAGATTTATTTTATTGCAAAATCCAAAAAGCTTTTCATTTGAAATTGAACACCACTTATAGCACTACATGTAAATTATTCCTAGAAATCATTATGTCAGTATTGTCCAAAATGAACCTATATAAAATTATCTGTGGTGCTTCATTAAAATGCAGGTTCACAGATGCAAAATCCATGTTTTTACAAGCTCTTACTCACATTAATATTGGGCAACTATTGCTTTATTTATTTTAAAGAATTTCTTCATCTTTTTTTTTAATTTGAATATTTGAATTTTATTTTTTTATACAGCAGGTTTTAATTATTTATCTATTTTATACATATTAGTGTATATATGTCAATCCCAGTCCCCCAGTTCATCCCACCCACCCTCCTTGGTGTCCATACATTTATTCTCTACGTATATGGCTCTATTTCTGCCTTGCAAACTGGTTCATCTGTACTATTTTCTAGATTCCACATATATGTGTTAATATTCAATATTTGTTTTTCTCTTTCTGGCTTACTTCACTCTGTATGACAGTCTCTAGGTCCATCCACAACCCTACAAATGACCCAATTTCGTTGCTTTTTATGACTAGTAATATTCCATTGTACCACATCTCCTTTATCCATTCATCTGTTGATGGGCATTTACGTTGCTTCCGTGACCTGGCTATCATAAACCGTGCTGCCAGGAACATTGGGGTGCATGTGTCTTTTTGAATTATAGTTTTCTCTACGTAAACACCCAGTAGTGGGATTGCTGGGTCATATGATAGCTCTATTTTTAGTTTTTTAAGGAATCTCCATACTGTTTTCCATAGTGGCTGTATCACTTACATTCCCATTAACAGTGTACAAGGGTTCCCTTTTCTCCACACCCTCTCCAGCATTTATTGTTTGTAGATTTTTTTATGATGGCCATTCTGACTGGTGTGTGGTGATTCCTCATTGTAGTCTTGATCTGCATTTCTCTAATAATTAGTGATGTTGAGCAGCTTTTCATGTGCCTCTTGGCCATCAGTATGTCTTCTTTGCAGAAATGTCTATTTAGGTCTTCTGCCCATTTTTGGATTGGGTTGTTTCTTTTTTTAATATCGAGCTGCATGAGTTGTTTATATATTTTGGAGAATAATCCTTTGTCCGTTGATTCATTTGCAAATATTTCTCCCATTCTGTGGGTTGTCATTTCGTCTTCTTTACAGTTTCCTTTGCTGTGCAAAAGCTTTTAAATTTCATTAGGTTCCATTTGTTTATTTTTTGTTTTAATTTCCATTACTCTACGAGGTAGGACAAAAAAGATCTTGCTGTGATTTAGTCAAAGAGTGCTCTGCCTATGTTTTCCTCTAAGGGTTTTATAGTATCCAGTCTTACATTTAGGTCTTTTAACCATTTTCAGTTTATTTTTGTGTACGGTGTTAGGGAGTGTTCTAATTTCATTCTTTTACATGTAGCTGCTGTTCAGTTATCCCAGCACCACTTATTGAAGAGACTGTCTTTTCTCCATTGTATATCCTTGCCTCCTTTGTCATAGATTAGTTGACCATACGTGCGTGGGTTTATCTCTTGGCTTTCTATCCTGTTCCACTGATCTATATTTATGTTCTTGTGCCAGTACCATACTGCTTGATTACTGTAGCTTTGTAGTATAGTCTGAAGTCAGCCAGCCTGATTCCTCCAGCTCAGTTTTTTCCCTCAAGATTGCTTTGGCTATTCGGGGTCTTTTGTGTCTCCATACAAATTTTAAGATTTATTGTTCTAGTTCTTTGAAAACTGCCATTGGTAATTTGATAGGGCTTGCATTGAATCTGTAGATTGCTTTGGGTAGTATAGTCATTTTCACAATATTGATTCTTCCAATCCAAGAACATGGTATATCTCTCCATCTGTTTGTGTCATCGTTGATTTCTTTCATCAGTGTCTTATAGTTTTCTGAGCACAGGTCTTTTACCTTCTTAGGTAGGTTTATTCCTAGGTATTTTATTCTTTTTGTTGCAATAGTGAATGGAATTGCTCCTTAATATCTCTTTTTGTTCTTTCATTGTTAGTGTGCAGGATTACAAGACATTTCTGTGCATTAATTTTGTATCCTGCTACTTTACCAAATTCATTGATTAGCTCTATTAGTTTTCTGGTGGCATCTTTAGGATTATCTATGTATAGTATCATGTCACCTGCTAACAGTGACACTTTTACTTCTTGCCAAATTTGTATTCCTTTTATTTGTTTTTCTTCTCTGATGGCTCTGGCTAGGACTTCCAAAACTATATTGAATAATAGTGGCAAGAGTGGTCATCCTTGTCTTGTTCCTGATCTTAGAGGAAATGTTTTCAGTTTTTCACCATTGAGAATGATGTTTGCTGTGGGTTTGTTATATATGGCCTTTATTATGTTGAGGTAGGTTCCCTCTATGCCCACTTTCCAGAGAGTTTTTCATCATAAATTGGTGTTGAATTTTGTCAAAAACTTTTTCTGCATCTATTGAGATGATCATATGGTTTTTGTTCTTCAGCTTGTTAACATGGTATATCACATTGGTTGATTTGCATATTTTGGATAATCCTTGTATCCCTTGGATAAATCCCACTCCCACGTGATCATGGTGTACGATCCTTTTAATGTGTTGTTTGATTCTGTTTGCTAGTATATTGTTGAGGATTTTTGCATCTATGTTCATCAGTGATATTGGTCTGTAATTTTCTTTTTCTGTAGTATGTTTTTCTGGTTTTGGTATCAGGGTGATGGTGGCCTTGTAGAATGAGTTTGGGAGTGCTTCTTCCTCTGCAATTTTTTGGAAGAGTTTGAGAAATATAGGTGTTAGCTCTTCTCTAAATGTTTGGTAGAATTCACCTGTGAAGCCATCTGGTCATGGACTTTGGTTTGTTGGAAGATTTTTAGTCGCAGTTTCAATTTCAGCACTTGTGATTGGTCTGTTCATATTTTCTATTTCTTCCTGGTTCAGTCTTGGAAGGTTATACCTTTCTAAGAATTTGTCCATTTCTTCCAGGTTGTCCTTGGCATAAAATTGCTTGTAGTAGTCTCTTATGATGTTTTGTATTTCTGCAGTGTCCATTGTAACTTCTCCTTTTTCATTTCTAATTTCATTGATTTGGGTCCTTTCCCTCTTTTTCTTGATGCGTCTGGCTAAAGGTTTATCAATTTTGTTTGTCCTCTCAAAGAACCAGCTTTTTGTTTTATTATCTTTGCTATTGTTTTCTCTGTTTCTATTGCATTTATTTCTGCAGTTCCTTTTGATATAAGTTTAGGTTTTTTATTTGAGATTTTTTCTTGTTCCTTGAGGTAGGATTGTATTGCTACAAACTTCCCTCTTAGAACTGTTTTTGCTGTATCCTCTAGGTTTTAGATCATCATGTTTTTGTTGTGATTTGTCTCTAGGTATTTTTTGATTTCCTCTTTGATTTTTTCAGTTATTTCTTGGTTATTTAGTAACATATTGTTTAGCCTCCAAGTGTTTGTGTTTTTTTACTTTTTTCCCCCTGTTATTTATTTCTAATCTCATAGTGTTTTGATCAGAAAAGATGCTTGATATGATTGCAATTTTCTCAAATTTACTGCGGCTTGATTTGTGACCCAAGATGTAATCTATCCCAGAGAATGTTCCATGTACACTTGAGAAGAAAGATTAATCTGCTGTTTTGGGATGGAATGTCCTATAAATATCAATTAAATCTTTCTGATCTATTGTGTCATTTAAAGCTTGTGTTTCTTTATTAATTTTCTGTCTGGATGATCTGTCCATTCCTGTAAGTGAAGTGTTAAAGTCACCCACTATTATTGTGTTACTGTCGATTTCCTCTTTTATGGCTGTTAGCATTTGCCTTATGTATTGACCTGCTTCTATGTTAGGTGCATATATATTTATAATTGTAATATCTTCTTCTTGGATTGATCCCTTGATCATTACATAATGTCCTTCCTTATCTCTTGTAACATTCTTTATTTTAAAGTCTATTTTGTCTGATATGAGTATTGCTACTCCAGGTTTCTTTTGATTTCCATTTGCATGAAATATCTTTCTCCATCCCCTCACTTTCAGTCTGTATGTGTCCTTAGGTCTTAAATGGGTCTCTTGTAGACAGCATATATATGGGTCTTCTTTTTGTATCCATTCAGTGAGCCTGTGTCTTTTGGTTGGAGCATTTAATCCATTCACATTTAAGGTAATTATTGATATGTATGTTCCTATTACCATTTTCTTAATTGTTTCTGGTTTGCTTTTGTAGGTCCTTTTTTTCTGTGTGTTTCCCACTTAGAGAAGTTTCTTTAGCATTTGTTGTAGGGCTGGTTTGGTGGTGCTGAATTCCCTTAGCTTTTGTTTGTGTGTAAAGCCTTTGATTTCTCCATCATCGAATCTGAATGAGATGCTTGCTGGTAGAGTAATCTAGGTTGTAGGATCTGCCCTTTCATCACTTTAAATATATCATGCCATTCCCTTCTGGATTCTAGAGTCTCTGCTGAGAAATCAGCTGTTAACCTTATGGGAGTTCCCTTGTATGTTATTTGTTGTTTTTCTCTTGTTACTTTTAATAACTTTCCTTTGTCTTTAATTTTTGTCAGTTTGATTACTATGTGTCTCAGCATGTTTCTCCTTGGGTTTATCCTGCCTGGGACTCTCTTCACTTCCTGTATTTGGGTAGTTATTTCCTTTCCCATGTTAGGGTATTTTTCGACTATAATCTCTTCAAATATTTTCTCGGGTCCTTTCTCTCTGTTCTCCTTCTGGGACCCCTATAATGAGAATGTCGGTATGTTTAATGTCCCAGTGGTCTCTTAGGCTGTCTTAATTTCTTTTCATTCTTTTTTCTTTATTCTGTTCCATTGCCGTGAATTCCACCATTCTGTGTTCCAGGTCACTTATCCGTGCCTCTGACTCAGTTATTCTGCTATTGATTCCTTCTAGTGTATTTTTCATTTCAGTTATTGTAGTGTCCATCTCTGTTTTTTTGTTCTTTAATTCTTCTAGGTGTTTGTTCTTTAATTCTTCTAGGTCTTTTTTCAACATTTCTTGCATCTTCTTGATTTTTGCCTCCATTCTTTATGAGGTCCTGGATCATCTTCACTATCGTTATTCTGAAATCTTTTTCTGGAAGTTGCCTATCTCCACTTCATTTAGTTGTTTTTCTCGGGTTTCATTTTGTTCCTTTATCTGGTACTTAGTCCTCTGCCTTTTCATTTTGTCTGTCTTTCTGTGAGTGTGGTTTTCGTTCCACAGGCTGAAAGATTGTAGTTCTTCTTGCTTCTGCTGTCTGCCCTCTGGTGGATAAGGCTATCTAAGAGGCTTGTGGAAGCTTCCTGTTGTGAGAGACTGGTGGTGGGTATAGCTGGTTGTTCCTCTGATGGGCAGGGCTCAGTAAAACTTTAATCTGCTTGTCTGCTGTTGGATCGGGCTGAGTTCCCTCCCTGTTGGGTTTTTGGCTTCGGATGACCTAGCACTGGAGGCTACATGCTCTTTGGTTGGGCTAATGGTGGACTCCGGGAGGGCTCATGCCAAGGAATACTTCCCAGAACTTCTGCTGTCAGTGTCCTTGTCCCCGTGGTGAGCCACAGCCAACCCCTGCCTCTGCAGGAAACCCTCCAACACTAGCAAGTAGGTCTGGTTCAGTCTCCTATAGGGTCACTACTCCTTCCCCCTGGGTCCTGATGCACACACTACTTTGTGTGTGCCCTCCAAGAGTGGAGTCTGTGTTTCACTCAGTCCTGTTGAAGTCTGCAATCAAATCCCTCTAGACTTCAAAGTCTGATTTTCTGGGAACTCCTCCTCCCATTGCCAGACCCCCAGTTTGGGAAGCCTCACATGGGGCTCAGAACCCTCATTCCAGTGGGTTGACTTCTGTGGTATAATTGTTCTCCAGTTTTTGAGTCACTCACCCAGCAGTTATGGCATTTGATTTTATTGTCATTGCGCCCATCCTACCGTCTCACTGCAGCTTCTCCTTTGTCTTTGGATGTGGGGTATCTTTTTTGGTGAGTTCCAGTGTCTTCCTGTCGATGACTGTTCAGCATTTAGTTGTGATTTTGGTGCTCTTGCAAGAGGGAGTGAGTGCATGTCCTTCTACTCTGCCATCTGGAACCAATCTGGGCAACTATTGCTTTAATTGTTAAAAAAAAAATTTCAGCAATCAAAAGACAACATAATGGAAATATATTGAAAATGCAAATGCATATTTATTTAATAAAGAAGTAATTATATAATTATTTGAACATTCAAATTGTTACATACTTAATGTGAAGGTATTAATAACAATATAGTACTGACTACATTTTTAAGGTGTCCAATAAGCCACTGTAGTTTAGTTTTATTATTGCATCTTAACTACAAGGTGAGTAATAGTAGTATTCTCAATGTTAATATGTGGAAATTGAGATTTATATGAGTTAAATCACCTAGATAACAAATAGAAGATCAAGCACATGAATTCATGATGATATAGATCTGATTCCATTTCATATGCTCGGAACCAGATGGACAAGACAGTGATTGAAGTTATTTTGAGATCTCAAAAAACAGTTTTGCATAATTAATTAAGTTATCCTTATTATTTATATGCATTTTTATATTTCATTGTAAGGTATTACCATCACCCAAGACACAACTTCAAATTTGCAACCTTGAAATATGGTCTTTTGGTGACTGGTGCCAGTATTTTGAAATTTAGCATCTTGAGAATCTGTGGGAGAGTAATGAGTTTAATTTTCCATAGAATCAACAGATTTCTTTGGTCAACCAACATAAATACTGAAATTTGCAAATTTCTTGTAGGCTAGATCTAGCATATATTTTCTTCTCATTACAGAAATACAAAGAGGAAGTGACTGAAATTTTTGCTTTTATAAATTCTGCCTATGGTATGCAGAAATTCTGTGTGGCAATAGTAGTTTCAGTTGTGAACTCCTATGCTTTGATATTTTAGACTGGAGTATATCTTTTGGAGCCTCGGTTAGAAATCTGAAACCCTCATTATTTCTGCATTTGTTAAACTATGTCTTTTGTTCCACTTGCAGACCAAGTAGTTGGCTTTGATAAAACTTGATCTACATTCAGAGATCTGCTCTGATCTTGGCTTTCTAAATGGTTCATCCTGGGGCACCCTAGAATGTTTGAGAAGATACTTTTAACTGGCTTCTTTTTTTTTTCCTTTTAGCTTGGCTGTTTTCATTTATATACCTGAAACTTTTGAATTTTACATTTGCTCTGAGACTGAAAAAGTTTTGAAAAGCTTTGCATTCATGTATTTGGCATGATTTTCATGAATTAATGCTCTTATTTCAAATGTATAATTTTATTTCATAATTTCTTATATATATATAGAGAGATCTAGATAAATGTATATCTGCATATATGTGTGTCCATGTCTTATAAAGAGAATTTGCTGTCTTAAAACAGAAATACTGGGTATGTTTTACCTATGTTTACTCACAATGTTTTGTCAAGATCAGAATTTAAAAGTGATACTTTTGTATCTGTTCTCTTTGAAAATATGTTCATTGAGGGATATAGCCTGAGGGCATCTTGAAAACAGTTTATTTTAGGATTCCACATATAAACAATTCATGGAACTACAAAATAATCAAACTATAGTGTTATTTTTGTATTCTCAAGCCACTTTCTGCATCTCAACTTTTAATTTATTGGCATTCATGAGATTAAATTAGTGATGCTAAATCATGCCTTAAACACACACACACACACACACACACACACACACTATATTTACATCATTCTTCTGTGTCTTTATATCTACTATGCATTCCACTAAAGCACCTAGAGGATAAAAATTAGAATTACTTTTCCTAAATTGTCTATCCAGCTTGCATTCTACTTTCCCAACTCTTCTGGACATTTTCAATATTTTTCAGATTCCCACCAGTACCTTGAACCCAATATGTGTCAAGTGAAATTCTTCTCTTTCTCTCTCTTTTTTAAGTGTGATCCCAGAAGTCTCACCAAGAGATGGTGTTGATTCTTCTCAGTGCAAGAGGTAAGTTGATTTCCCATGGAGTTCTCCTGTATAAATCAATATTAGGGTCTACTTGGCACCTTTTGAATTTCCTTCTTTGGTTTTGATAACAGGGACCTACCTGAATACAATTTACTTAGACTTACATGTAGAGGTGTTTATGAAAATAGACCAGTCAGATCTCATGCTCTGAGGAACATAACTGTCCAATGATACTAGTTGCTGCCCCTGTGGATTCACCACTGCAGTAACACTGAGACCATGTATTCCATGTCCTGCTCCTAGCCAATGACCGAGCACAGAGGAAGTCCTAAGGTGGACCCATTTCAGTGAAAAGCAGGGCTCTTCCAAGGCACAGCTTTGTCTTGAGAGCACTCAGCTACCCAACCCCAGCATTCTTCCAATTGTACTGTAATCTGTGACGTGTCCTACAATAACCCTCATTCCAATCACCATTTTCTTACACAAGATTGATATTTATATCATAAGCTGAAGATTCTTTCCCCTTTCTTCTGCTGCCCCTCCATCCCGCTTTCATCTCTAATCCCATTTTGACTTCAGCATCTTGGAGAACCCACACTAATGTAAATGGAAAATAGAATAGTTCAAGAAAATTGGTGGTAAAATGAGGATTTGAGATTGATTCACTATCCCCTGTGCTGGTGAAAAGTACATCATCCTGAGTAGTTTTGGGGCATAGACAGTTCCAAACACAAGATGATTACCCACTAACTAAATATTTCCCCGTTTAAGACGCGGGGAAATAAACTTGTGGAGGGAAATATCCTTGAAGTTGTAAGTGATTCTGGCGTTTGTGACCTTTCAGTAGCTTCCAGCACCACTTTTGCTGACCCACAAGCTGAGGACTAGTTTAAAGCTCAGCATAACTTGGCTAAGGATGTACAAGGTCTGATAAAAGAGAAAAGATATTACATATTGGAGAAACTGCAAAAATAGCTAGTGAGTACAAGAAGGAGTCAAGGAAGCAACCCTGGAATTGGATTTTAATGGTGTTGATGAAGGGGTCTGGAGCTTAAGACTGGATAAATCATGACCCATTGACTTGGAAACACAATTTCTGGCTTTAGAATGGCTTTCTAAAGACATGGATAAATCACCACCTTGGAGGCAAACTCTGAATGGACAGAATGCTGTCCTTCCAGATGTAGTGTATGCACTAAATCAGAGCGCATACTTTATATGGCACCATGTCCCCAGTAGTTCCAGGAAAATTGGGATGATCAGTAGGTGTACAGAAAAGTCACCATAATGGTAGGAGTAATCAATCTTGATCAGTAAGAGGGATTAGGGCTGTTTTTACAATATGCAGTCAAGGAGGAAACCATATGGAACACAGGTGACATACTTGAACACCCCTTGATACTCCCTGGACCCATGGTAATAGTGTCCAAACATACTCTGAAGACTTGGCCTAAGAGCTTTATAATTGACAAGAGCTCAGAACCTCAGAAATGAAAGTTTGAGTCACCTTGTCAAGATGAAGTGATGGTGCAAAACAAGGCTTTGTGAATAGTTCCATTTTCCTGCAGTGTCACAGCTTTCCAAGCAAAGATTACTAGAAATCTGTGTAAAGCAGGGGTCTCCAACCCCCGGGCCATGGACTGGTATTGGTCCGCAGCCTGTTAGGAACCAGGCCTCACAGCAGGAGCAAAGCTTCATCTGCTCTCCCCATCTCCCCATCGCTCCCCATCACTCGCATTACTGCCTGAACCGCCCCCCATCCGTGGAAAAATGGTCTTCCACGAAACCGGTCCCTAGTGCCAAAAAGGTTGGGGACCACTGGAAGGATAATTGGATAGTAAACAGGCTTTGGAAATCACAGATTATGCATTGCTCAAGTGCCATTTGCTTGCATTCTAATGTAATAAATATGGACTCTACTTTCTTATCTCCCCCAGAGCAGAGCCATTTGATTACAGTTAGAAGCAGCATAAAGGGGACTTGTTTACGCTGTACAGTCCAAGTCTCTCATCTCTTTCTCTCTCTCTCTCAGTTGCTCCACCTCTCAGAGAGGAGGAACATCAGAAGTGCCAGCCACCCTACGTAAGCTCCAAGTCTCATGTTTTCAAAGTTCCTTTCCTGTAGTGCAACTTCTGCACATTCAGGTGATCTCTGGTCCATTTTATCAGGTCAGTTGTATTTAGAATTGGTACTGGAGAAAGGGCAAGGATGAGTACCAGTTGTAGCCCTGAGACCACTTGCAAAGAGAGGGACTGTTATTCATCTCACTAACCTTCCACTTTTAAGGTTCTCTTTGGGACGATAAGCCCATAGGAACCATGGTGGAGCTGTGCCACCAAGCGTCATGGAGAAATGGATATATGTAGCACAGGGATGGACTGTGGTAACCTTAAAAACATGACACTCAGATCTCCTATTACAGGGATCATGATTGACTGATGGCTCCAGTTACTGTTACCAGCACAGGACAGAGCCTGGTGTGTCCAAGAAAGGGGGCCATTCCTGTGAATACAAGACTGCCCCAACAGGTGAGTTTGGCTCTAGGATGCCCCATTGGCTTTGCCAAACCTTTCTTGGAACTGCAATGTAGTCTGAGACTCTTCTTATTCATTCTACCTTCCTTTCCTCTGTCCTTCCATGGATATCAGATCTGCATCATGTTTTGAAGGTTCTCCTTTCTTTCTCACGCTCCTAGGCGTTAACAGATCTCTTGCAAGTCTGATCCCTTCTTACCATCTGCTTTCCACAAATGCAAAATGACTCAGAGTATAAATTTATGGAGCAGCTCCAGGGAATCCAACGTGATCTTCTCTTATGCACCTGATGGCACTCAGGAAACATTTCTTAAGCACTTTCTGAATGAACATTTGTGGGAGTGTGCATGAGGCCAAAGATTAGCAGCCATCATTTTTTGCTCTTGCTATATTACTATATTTTCATCTTTTGTACTAAGTAAATGTAGCCAGCTATTAGCCTGTATGGACAGAGGGAAGAAAAAGAAGGACTCTTTATTTTAACAGTGAATGAAGATAGCAGTTGACTCTCTAGATGGATGCTGAGAGTTGTATTCTATGAAGGAAAAAAGATTGACCCGAGTGGACAATCATTTGTCACTTAGTAGCATAATGCAGAAACATTTCCCTATAAATAAATGTACACATAAGTGTAGTATTGTCGATCAGTCTGGTTTTTTCTTGTTTTTAGAAAGTATAAGGGATTTTCCCTCTGATTTGGTTGAGAAGAAAAGGAAAACGAAAGAAGGCAAAATAAAAACCCCAAACAGTTACTAAGCAGTTTGCAGTGACTGTTTAATGTTACTACGGAACAAATGATTTGGGGGGAGCTTGTAATCTACTCTGGGAATTCGTTCATAGACACATAACATACTCATGTATGTCACGCTGCTGTTGACACTGACTAAGCTATTGATTAGAACTCCAAAATTCTCTCAAGTTTGGATACTCATTGGTGTCCCATGCGGAGTTTTAAAAATACACATGCCTCAACCACACCTCTAGAGACTCTGCCTCAATTTCTCTGGATGAGTCTAGGCATTAGTATTTTTAAAAGTTTCTTGGATGTTTCTAAAATGCAATCAGGATTGAAAACAATTGGTAACATGTAAAAGAGAGAGAGAGACAGAGAGAGAGAGAGACAGGGAGAGAGAGAGAAAGAGAGAGGGAGAGAGAAACTGAATATTCCATCCATTTTCTAGATCAGTGGAAAGTTGTATATTCACCTGACCTGTTTGCAGAGGTGACAGTAGCAATTATATTGCACTAGGAAGGGTTCAGAGGCACTTCCTCGTCATGTTATTTCTTGATCGACTAGTTCACGTTACACTTTATCTCAGTCTGAAGACCCATGCCATCTCCTTTAATGGACTACATTCAAAGCCTCAGTGTTGGTCTCACTGTCACCGTGGCAGGGTCTTTCAGCCTAGATTCCTCAGAGTTACAGGCTTTAAAAATTATGGCTTTTATTCACATCCTTTGAAACCATATTCTTAAGTGGTTAGTAATTTTATTGATACTTTTTTAAAGTTCTCTTTTTCAATGAAAGAAGTATCGCATTGTGTGCCAAAAGAAGTTTATGGAAATAAACCTGAGCAAATAGTAAGTCAATGCTCCGGATTAGACCGCAGGGCCCTTTGCTGTCCATTCTGCTGCTAACTCACGGAGGCATGAGGCTAGGGTATGGCTTTGATGCCCTTCACGGCCTCTTTGGATTAATCCTTAGCCTTAATGCCTTAAGACTCAGTGAGGTGCAACATACCAATTCCCGCATGTCCTGTTTCCCTTAGTGATGGGTTAGTTTTTGATTCATCATTTCTGCAAGTATCGTGTCAAATGGGTCGATAAAAGCATCAATGTTAGGACAGTTCCTGTCCCGGTGGTCAGCTAGTGCCCACATGCTGAGAATTAAGTGGCGAATCACCACACAAATGCCCCAAGACATAAGAATTAGGCTGTATTGACACGTTTCTCAGATGAAGCAAAACAATAATTTCTGACCTGCTACATTCCATTGTTGGATTGCTCTGTCATTTCATAGAGACTTCTGCTAACAATTAATACAGTCATAAAAAAGGGAAAATAACAGGGGGAAACATGCACACAAATTGAAAGCAGATATCTGAATGCTGTTGCCCCACAAATTTAGATCAACCCCACGTCTGCCTGGAAACTTGTAAATAGCATTCATAAGTGATGCTATCATATAAAGTGTGGTGGGGAAATCACAATGGTGCCTATTTGTACATTCTGGAATTAATATCTATGCGCAGATAATTAAGAGAACAATAAAAATACACGAAACAAATGTACGCAGGGGAAGGTAAGAACTGAACATGATCCAAATATGTCATATTGTGGAAACCTTAGGGAAATAAAGTTTTATGGGATACTGGCAGACAGCATAGCTACTGGAACCAGGATTTTGAAGTCTTGCAGCTTGGAAATAATGCTTTCAGTTAATAAGGGTGTGTGGGTGGAATTAAACACACCACTCCCACTACTGTAGTCAGAATTATGTGCCTCATTTCCATACACGGTCCTGAAAATAATTCTTGCAACTTCTTTTATGAGAATGCTTTTGAACAAACCATGGTAGCGTCAAATGATATCAAGATAAAACTTCTGTTGCTACGTGCTCATCCTCTTACATTATAAAGGCTTAGATATACACACAGGCATCAGGAACACTCCAGTGTGTTCCAAGAGAACAGACTTTAGCCAAGTGAATCAATTTCAATTTTTGAGCCAATGAAAATCCTTTGAAGACTGCCGAGGTTATTAAAAGGCAACAATACTACAACAAACGGTGTTTTCACAAGCTAGTGTTTCCTGGTTTTAGGAATGTGTTGTGCAACAAAATAGATACAAGGCCAGATATAGTCTAAGTGATTTAACTCTTTTGTTTATGTATCTCACAATATAGGGCAGCAGGCTTAGGTGGCGGGGGGGGGACAAGTCTCACATTTGAGACACAATTAAATGCACATGTAGTGTTGTTTATAACATCTTTATTGGAGTACAATTGCTTTACATTGTTGTATTAGTTTCTGCTGCATAACAAAGTGGATCAGCTATGCGTATATTTATATCCCCATATCCCGTCCTTCTTGCTTCTCCCTCCCACACTCCCTATCCCACCCCTCTAGGTGGTCACAAAGCGCCTAGCTGATCTCCCTGTGCTATGCGGCTGCTTCCCACTAGCTATCTATTTTACATTTTGTAGTGCATGTATGTCAATGCCACTCTCTCACTTTGTCCCAGCTTACCCTTCCCCCTCCCCGCGTCCTCAAGTCCATTCTCTATGTCTGCATCTTCTTCCTGTCCTGCCCCTAGGTTTTTCAGAACCTTTTTTTTTTTTTAGATTCCATATATATGTTAGCATACGGTATTTGTTTTTCTCTTTCTGACCTACTTCACTCTGTGCACTATTCAGTGTACTTTGATTTATAACAGAGTAGATTTCAAAATCAAAAAGTTTATATTATCAGTTGTGTGTGTTTCTGTGTGTGTGTGTGTGTGTGTTGGAGAAAAGGGAGTTCAGGTTTGTTTTAAGAAGTCTGGTATTTCTTCACAAATAAATTCCAGTGAAATTAAATCACATAAGTTTTATAGATAGTTTTAAAAGAAAATACAAAAAATTAAACACAAGGAAATTTCTGGACACAGTTCCAAATACCCAAAGACATGCATTTTCTTTTGAGAGAGATAAACCAAATGGATTAAGCTCATTGAATAGTGTAAGCACAGAGGTTTCTGTCACAAACTGCTTTAAAACAATACTTTCCCATGTTCACTTAACTTTGTAAAATTGTTGATAAGTAAATAAGAATAGTACTACTCTCAGTAGTGAAAAGACATTTTTAGATGCCCCTTGGTAAGGGGCGCCATCAGAAAAGCTAACAAGAAGAAAAAAGTAAAAGCAAATATATTACCCCTATAATAAATCATTTTCTTCCATGATCCTCGTTCTGTAGCATGTGATGACTAATAATAAATTGGTTTGTGTGCCATCATGAGAAATACAACTTTCTCACATTCTAACAAGTCTTATTTGACTTAAAATGGAAATTTTATGATACTGGCGTGTGGCATGGCCTTCAACAGACCATTAGTAGAGCTGTATTTGTAATTTAAAAATATTTCTGTTAGTAATGGAAGGGCCATAAATAGTATTTGTTTTCAGTCAAGAAAGAGGCCAGTTAGTCACCATAAGAGAAAGAATGACACATTGAAAGAAGATTTAATTCTGTAACACCTATAGGACTTGTATGAAAATCATTATCCCCCAGCTTCTTGCTGGGAAGATTTGGAGAAAAGACTTTTTGACGGTGATATTTTCTATTCTCCTGTTATTCTCAGGGTTGATAATTCTAAATAGAGGAGAGTGCTCCTTCTACCAATGACAAAACTGTGACAAAGGTGACATGCCACCTGGTCTACATAGAGGTACACGGAGTTGCCACTTACCTGTTCTTCCTCCATCCCTGTTATGCCCTTTCTCAGCCCTGCTCCCTAAGCAAAATTGTCTCTGAAACATAAATTCATTCACCCTTCCAGGGACTAAAGGTCACTTCTCCTCTGGGCTTTTGAGATTTTAAGAAATGCACTTAGCCTATTTGGCTTAAACTAAAACCTCAAAGTGACTTTCAGAAATAAAGGGAGTGTCCAAGTGAGTGTGTATGTGTGTGTGTGTGTGTGTGTGTGTGTGTGTATGTATGCATGTGTTATTTTGGGCACATTGGAAAGTTCTCTTGAGATGTAGCACGCAGTATGGAGACTACACGCTATTCTGTCTCTTTAGGAGGATAGTCCTGTCTTTGCGAGGTCCTCAGAGATCAAAACTGTTTCACATTCACACTATATTTTGCATCCACATCATTAGAAAACCATAACACAAATAAAGCTTAACTATTCATAAGTGTTCTTCAAGATTTCCTTATACTAATTAAGATCTCACAGTTGTTCCGAGAGTTACTCTTTTCCAGGGCAACTTGTATATTTCACGTGCCCAGTATTGATTTTTCTCTCTTTTTTTTTTTTTGTGGTACACGGGCCTCTCACTGTTGTGGCGTCTCCCATTGCGGAGCACAGGCTCTGGACGCGCAGGCTCAGCGGCCATGGCTTACGGGCCCAGCCGCTCCGCGGCATGTGGGGGTCTTCACGGACCGGGGCACGAACCCGTGTCCCCTGCATCGGCAGGCAGACTCTCAAGCACTGCGCCACCAGGGAAGCCCCTGATTTTTCTTTTTTTATTAGATACGTGATGTGACTGCATGTTATGCTACCTTTGGCTGATATCATCCCAAGATGTGTTCATGGGGTCCACCCTCCTGATTGCATAAGGAAACCAAAATTCAGCGATAAATCAGCTTTGATAATAAAGAACACAAAGAAAAATGATAAATACAAGTATTATTGGCTTTAGTAGTTGGTCTAATATTGGGAGCTGATCACGTCATAATAAAAATAGAAGTTAAGAATCATTAACTGTTGCAGTAACCGGGGTACCTAAAACCCCTCTATAAGGGGAAACTGCTCTATAAGATGCTCTGTAAGCAAGTGCTCTATAAGATGGAAACAGACATTCAGAATCCACAGTATATTCCTTGTCTTCAGGTGCATCCTTATCTAAAAAAGAATCCCTAAAGCTTAAGAAGGACAAATTCTATATTTGATTTCAAAGCCTATTTTGAGATGTGTGCATTAATGGCTCCTTTTGAAATAAGATCAGCTACTCCCTCCCCTCCATTGCTTCTTTTAATCTTTCAAGCTCTTACCATATACTATTTTAACCAGTGGGTGAATGTAGAGGTATAGGAAATACACAGATGATATTACCTTCATAAATTCACCCATCTTGTGCAAAATAGGGTGCGTAAGCAAATAATTTTATTACAAAGTGACAATTTCTTCCAGAGGAGTAGTAAAAGGTCCTGTGAAAGCATGAAAAGGAAGATATTCTATGATATTTCAGTTGATTTTTGAAGGATCAGTAAGGAGTTTTACAAGCAGAGGTAGAGATAGGACAAGTCAGGCAAATCACGTAGATATCACGTTTCAAAAGCTGTAAGAACTTCATGTGGCTGGAGAATAAAGGTGAATAAGAAGGGGCAGGAAAAAAGTGGTTAAAGGTAACCATGATGAGATAGGTAAGAGTCTAGATTGAACAAACCATGTCTGTGTACAAAAGTAGTTTGGACCTCACCTTACATACAAGAAAGGGTTTTAAAACATATTTGTCATATTTGTGTCTCGTGGATGTGCATAGATGGGTAGAGGATTAGATGGGAAGAGAGGAATAGAACAATCAGTTTTGATTGAGTTGAAAACCTTACTCCTGTTTTCATGTGTGAGACTCAGCCTTGGAAGAAACTAAGTAGCAGACTGTCAGATTTGTATTGATCAAATGTGAAAGCATGCGAGATCTGCATACCCTTTGGAGGGCTGGCTGACACCGTGTCTGCCTTGCACATGGTAGAGAGTGTACAGCCAAAATATTGAGTGATTCTCATTCCTCGTGGCTCATTAAGATAAGACAAAAAGGGGTGAGACTCACATTTTCAGCTCCACATCTCTAATAGAGAAATGTCAATGGCTGGTGGCAAATTGGAATGACAAAAGATTACCCCTATTTTCTGTACTTCCAATGGAGATGCAGCGTATGATAAAAGTGTGTGTGTAATCTAGTGTCAAAATCCAGAAAAGTAATTCCAGACCCAGTGTAGTGATATTGTCTACAGTTCTCTATGTTAGTCTGACATAAAGATTCTTTCTAGTGTCAGGGGGAGTGTCTCACGAAAAATTATAATACGTGTAATATAGAATCATCTAAAAGAAGAGGCACACTACTTCGCTGATTATTTGAAGGGATGTTTCATAAATAGACAATTTAATAGGAATGAACAAAACTCCAGTGGCTATTTGAATTATAATATTTTCTTTTAGGGTGGAAATAGTTTAGTACGGTATGTGGCTGGCCAAGACATTGCACCTGAACTGAGTGTGTAAGCCTCTAAGTCAACTAATTCCAAAAAGGAAAAGCAGCAATATATCATTCATTCATTCATTCACTTATTTTCTACTTCCTCAGAATTGCCATTTTAAATAGCTTTACAAAGCACTGTGGATACAAAGTTAATAAAAATAATGACTCCACTCTTGAGGAATTTTCAGACTAGCAGAGATAAAACGTAGACATGCAAACAATCGACTGTAACACAATGCAGCAAGTACAATGGAAAGATGGAAACAATTCTGTCTAGGATCCTCCAGGAAGGGTTCACAGAAGTGATATCAGAATTCTGTCTTGAAGTGTGGATGGCAGTGAGCCAGGTTTAAAGGGGACAGTCATGCTAACAAAGAAATTACAGCTAAAGCATGTATCTAAGAAACATTTTTAAAATCTTAAGGTATAACAGAATGACACTTTCAAAAACAATGATAAACAATAGGTAACGGATACATCTGAAATCAGTAAGCAGCTTGGAGCTCTGTCTTTTCAGGCCATGCTGGATAGTCTACTGCATTTTGCCAAAATCAGTAACAAAGGAAAATCTTTCATTTCATTCAGTGGTAAAATTTCTCCTCCTGATGCCACGATTTTCTTCCATCATACACTCATTTTTAATAGCAGCATCAATAGAAACACTGTTTTGGATATAATTATACAAAAACACAATATTGAGAGCCTGCCAATTATATATTTAAAATTTTAGTTTAATGGAAAATAATTACTGGACTTCGAATTTCATCTCTTGAATTAGATTCTTAATGTTGTTTCTTAACAAGCATACAAATTCAAGCAACCTATTTACTGTGTTCTTAGAACCTTAATTTAGTAATCTTTAGAAAGGAGGTAATTTCCCTGAAATGGAAGAGACAAATGCTCACTGGATCATGCTTTACATTGAAAATGTAAAATGCTGTAAATGTGAATGTGGCATTATTATAATAATGATTATCTGTGATATCAATGCTTGTCTATTGAGGTAGAGGTAGAATGAATGTCCTGTTAATGAGAAATATATTCTGCTTAGCTTTGCCTTTTGGAAGAGAATGGGGGACTCTTACGCAAAACTATCTATTTTCTTATCTTAGGCCTACTAATTATTAGTCATGTGACAATCGGCTTAGCTTTCTGAATCTCAGTGTTTCTCATGTGTAAATTGTCAGCGGAAATAGCTAACACCTATACATATAATATCTTTGCATTTACAATATGATTTTGCATATAATAGTTGGGTAATTTACAACAAACATATTGTTAGCAATTGTATAATCCCCATGTTTCTTTATTAAAAACTGAACCTCAAAAAAGGTGTATCACTTGTTGGAAGCCACAGTTTAACAGCTCAGGGAGAACTTTTACTTCTCTCATTTGTTCTTATATCTTAGGTTTTTTTTTTTTTAACATCTTTATTGGAGTATAATTGCTTTACAATGGTGTGTTAGTTTCTGCTGTATAACAAAGTGGATCAGCTATACATATACATATATCCCCATATACAGGGGATCTTGCATCTCCCTCCCACCCTCCCTATCCCACCCTCTAGGTGGTCACAAAGCACCGAGCTGATCTTCCTGTGCTATGTGGCTGCTTCCCACTAGCTATCTATTTTACATTTGGTGGTGTATATATGTTCATGCCACTCTCTTAGGTTCTTTTTAAATACCATGTAGTTGCCTTACTGAATTCTAGTTGCACTACATTTCTTCAGGGCTGTGAGGAGGACCAAATGAAATAATATATTGAATCTAATTAAATTAATGCCTATGCATAAGGCACTGTTACTGTTTTCACACTAGAAAATGATATACTTGTGCTTATTTCCATGTATATATGAGACTTTTCATATTCACTTTAAATTATATGGTTAATATTTTATTCCCCCAAATTATAAGATAAAATAAATGTTATTCTGGGATTTTTATGCTGATGATTTTTTGTAAGTATAGAAGATTTAAATTCTATTCCAGATACATAAGATAAGGCAGCAATGCCTTGCTAGTTTGAGTGTTTTAGGAAAGAAAAAGCCCATTCAAACCACAGTTGCTCCTAATTCACACACTTAGGCTCTGTTTGCTTAGGTTTCATTATAAGCTATGGCATCCTCAAAGAATTAGCTGTGGGCAAGGAAGAAATCTTTATTCCCTGAGAATAATCAACTGAATCACCCTGGGATAGGAAAACAGGAGTGAAACAAGGATTTGAGTACTTTCAAGCCCAATATTAGATTTGAGGACCCTTGTCTGCCTACACTAAGGGATTTTAAACAAAAATGTATCCATTTACCTTAAGAAGTACAAAGTTTATTGAAGAGCCCCTGATTTCTTTAGAATACGATACGAGTCTTGGCATTGAACAGAAACGTGATTTTGCAACATGTGTCCATATGTGGTTCATGTACTCCACATGTGTTCTGTCAATGGGTCCTGTGACCTCGCTGTGGATCACATGTGTTTTACATATGCTTTGTATGGTTCACATCTGTTTTAAACATTTTTTTTTCCTGACAGTAGACACTCTTGTTATATTACCATTTGCTATAATAATTAAATTCAAGGAACTGAACTTGAGAGCATTTGTGGGGGAGGGCATTTGTTAGTTTTCATTGATATTTGGTGCTGTGTTGAGTGATACCCATTACAACTGCTTATCGTATCTCTTTGTAGGCATAATGTTGCTGCATTTAACCTCACTGAAGCCAGACTAATGCAGAGATGTTCTTAGCTTCCTGTGACTCATATGAAGGTTATCATTTTAGAAGAGACCTTGAAAACATACTCTGGATTTAGGGGGAAAAAAAACCCCTGACATTTCCAAGAGGAAAAGCTTTTTTTAAGTTTTATATTGTAGATGCCGAGCTTAAAGCATTTAAACACATACAGCAAGCAATATAATATGAATCATGTAACAAAAGTTAAATTTAAGTGAAAACCTTTTGTGGTATGTTGCAGTCACAAAAGAAGATACAAAATTAATGTGGACACCTGCTTGTTTTACTTGTATCAGAAGAAAATAAAATTCATTGTCATTTAATGAATTGCTTTCTGTTGTAGTACACTTAATTATCTCTTCCTGTAACCCCAAGTAGTATCTTTTCAAACTCACAGCTGTATCTGAATAGGGGCTACCAACTAAAGAGGTAAGCAATACTTTTTATTAATTACAGTGTATTTGTTTTCATCTGTCTTTATAGAACATTGTAAAATTAGACACCTGCTCCTTGAATAAAGCAATACCGAGCTTAATGAAGTCTGAGAAGCAGTGACTCTATTTTGTATCTTTTCTTGATGTGTGGATGTAATGCTCATTAGCGTTAATAGTTCTTGGAAATAAATGAAGAATATTGGATTGAGGCTACCTTCTCCAAACACTAAGTAGGAACGTGTTGCCCCCCAGCCAACAAGGTACCTAATGCTCAGTTGGCCAAATGTTAAAAGAGGTTTGTGCTGTAGGCGATTAAATCCATAGTCTGCCCCTGTGGACCAGGCAGCCATAAATAAGCATTTAAAAAGAATCTCAGCCTTTAATGAAGAACAGGGGAATTTCGATCAGTAATCAGAAACAGGTTTGGAGGTACAGGGACAGTGGCATGCGTATTTTGATTTGGTGCATAGGACATGCCTTGTTTTAGAAACATTCCAAAGATTGGATCCCAGTGTACTAGTAAATGTTCAGTGGGTTTTGAAAAGTTGAAGAATTTAGAGTCAGCCATCTAGAGTAGAAAGAGGCATCCTTAATTAAAAATAAATGGTGTAGAATGAAGTGGGACAAAGAACAGGTACACCAGAAAAAAGGAAAATGTATGAAATACGAAGTGTAGCAATTCTAATGCTTGCAGGTGCTGCATATGAATGTGTGTATATATTTAGAAAGAACTTTTAAATAAAAACGAAAACATGCTTTTATCTTATAGTTTGTAATAACAAGCACATTAATGCAGTGTATGAAATCAACCCAGCTAATGAGTCATCAGAATTCTCAGGAGGAAACACAGTTCCATTCCCATATAGTTAAATGTACTTAAAACATACTAGAAAAACACTAAAAGCAAAGGTAGGTCAGAGGAAAAAAGTAAGAACTGGTAATGGAAGAAACACATTTAGACGGACAAAATGAATGTAGTTTAAAATACTTCATCTTGCAGTATGTAGTTTAAAATACTTCATTCATACTTCACTTACTATTCTAACTAAACTGAATAGTCAAAACTTGTCATTTGTTTTGTTTCATTTTTTTCCTTCTGCTTGGGGTCAGTAATCACTCCATACATCTTACTGTGTTTGAGATTGAAATTCAAGGAGCTGTGGATTCAGAGATACAATGTAAGGCAAACAATGTCTAAATGTGGAGAGGTGGTGGAAAGTGGTACCAAGAATTGGTAAGGCTGTCCCTTTGCCTCACACCATGCAGCTGCCCATCATACTTTCAGAGATGATCTCTTATAGCTCTATTGATGCCTTGTTGGATGGGGTGGACATAAAGGTATTTCTGTTATTTATCATCATGCTAACTTGTACGAGACAAATGACCAGCAATATGATGTCAATGCATGAAAGTCATGGGCACATCCAAAACATCATGACAATGAGGAGTCTACCCTTGGATCTTATTCCCAGAGTAACCAAATCTTGACAGTGTACCTCACTGCTTCCTTGATACTCCCACTAAGTATCTAATAGTCATCTCACATTTAAACAAATTCACAGTGAGATTTCTGATTCTCTCTGATTCCCCAAACCCCACCCATCCCACAATTTTGCCAGCTCATTAAAGTCAACTCCACCCTCCCTTATACTCATACCAAAAACACTGCAGCTGTCCGTAACCTCCCTGTCTCTCTCAAACCCATATCCAGTCTATGAACAAACACCCTTGTTTCTGTCCCTAAGGACTGTCTACTCAGAATACAAATTCTTTTACCATCTTAATCATTGCTACCCTCATCCAAGATATTATCATTTCTTGCCTGGATTATTGCAACAGCCTTCTAACTGCATTGGCTCTTGCCCTCTTTCAATCTATTTGCAACACATCAAAGACACTTTTTGTAAACCATGTTTGATGATATTTCTCTACTCCAGTTCTTCAATGCTCTCAATGCGCTGAGAGTAAAAGCCACATTTCTTACAAAAGCCTCCATGATCCCATGTCTTGGAGCTTCACAATCATTCTTCTTTCCTCATTTTGCTCTAGACATACTGGCTTCTGCAGTGCCCTACACACCAAGCATGACTTTGCTACAGGGTATTTGCACTTACTGTTATTTTTCCTTCAAACACTCAGGGCTCAAATACGCCCATGGATTATTCACTCTCTTCCTGTATGTCTCTTCTCAAATGTTAACTCATTGGAAAACTGACACTCCCTAACTTTTGCAATTTTTCTTTGTAGCATGTAACTTCACCTGATACAGCATTCATACATCCACAGTACCTACCATAGTTTCAGGCACACAGTATTTATTCAGTAAACTTTTATCAAATGAGTTAATTCCCTCATCACAAGTGGAGAAAAATAAAGCCCTGGAAATCTTATCAAGTCTCAACTTGTCACAGAAAACTACAGACTAAAGACGTAGCAAGTAGTGTCCATACAACACAACATCAAAGAGAAGAGCTTTAGCTATTTGTTCTCAGGACTGTCCAGAGGCTGTTGAAGGACACTCAGTGGAAAAACAGACATCAGACATTCTTCACACGCTTCCTCTGTGCTAGTGAGTATTTTTCCTGAACACATAGAAGATTCAAGCTTTATGAGGTAAAGACTACCGTCATCTCCTTTTCAATAGTGACCAAGGACTTCCAAGGTACAGAAATATTAAATAACTTGTCCAAGGCATTTGGTTAGAAAGTGTCAGAGTTGGCGTTGAAACTAAGGCAAGCAGGCTTAGGACCTTCTCTCTTAAATACTGTAATATATTTCATTGAATACTTTTGTGGTCAAGAGGACTCACACATTTCTCACTTCCGACTTAATAGAATTTCTGGAATTTCAAATCTAAGTAATTCTGAAATTATTGTGACTCTGCCCACTAGGCGCTGGCACCACCCAGGATTCTGTAACCCTGTAAAACTCACAATATGTGATGGGATAGGCACCTCTATATCTTTTTTTCTTATTGAAGTACTTTTGATTTACAATGTTGTGTTAGTTTCAGGTGTACAGCAAAGTGATTCAGTTATACACATATATATATTTTTCAGATTCTTTTCCCTTATAGGTTATTATAAAATATTGAGTGGAGTTCCCTGTGCTGTACAGTAGATCCTTGTTGGTAAGCTATTTTACATATAGTGGTGTGTATATATTAATCCCAAACTCCTAATTTATCTCTCCTCCCAATGCTAAATAGATCAAGTCATGGACAGTCAACTTTAAAAAGATATTATTCTCAATGAGGATGATTATACACTTAGGCTATGAGCTTAAATGTCTTTGCTTAATCCATCTGTTGTAGAGTAAGACCAGGCCCATTTGTAAAGTTTTGATTTTAACCACTTTCAAATTAGAACCATTGCATTTCGAGAAATTCTGTGATTTACATCTTATACATTTTATAAGCCCAATAGAATATCCCATAGAATTAAGACACTTAATATTTATATGAGAGGTATAGATTTTTTACTCCTATAGTATTCAATATGCTGTAATATTAGTTTGTATTCACAGGTATATGTCGGTGTGGACAAATACCACAGATGCACGCTCACACACACACACACAGTAGACACACATGCTTGCATCTCTCCTTGGAAATATCTGACAATGCATACAAGGTCAGATAATGTGTTTGCCATTGGAGTTTGGCCTTTGTGCTTGAAAATACATTTATTAGCTATGAGAAAAATTCCTGAATTCAACTTAAGAAAAGAAAAATCTCTTTAATTTTAGTTTTTTCTCCCTTACTCTTAAAGATAGAAGACAAATGAAAGTTTATAGCATGATTTTCCCTGTGACTAAACTGGGGTACAGAAAATTTCAATGGCTGTGCAAAAGGTATACTGTGACTAAGCAGCAAAGAAAGGACTTGATAGTTGGCGTGTTGCTTCCCAGCCTATTGCTTTGTGAATGTGCAGATCAAGAGAGCAGAGGCAAGTATTTATCTTAAATAACCAAGCCGCAGGCTTCTTAGAAACAGATAAAGGTTCTTTATGGCTCCCAGGCGTCCTTTGTGTCACTATTATTGTGTCACATTATTTCTGACCCTTCTTTAATTTACTCACTTAATTTTTT